>NW_025334630.1:0-146301 GCF_014858855.1 Bufo gargarizans | reverse complement strand
ATATTATTTGGAATATATATATATATATATATATATATATATACACATACTATGCCAATTCTGGTTGCAGAAGAACTAGAAACATTCAACTTCTATATCCATAACTTCTACACTAGTGAAGTTCTTTGGAATTCTTTTTTTTGCAATTTATCTGGTGGCGATGCAGAACTTGTAAGTATGCAAATACAAATCTAGAAGCTCAAAGTTTCATAATCCATTTTCTTCTTTAGGAATGTCAACAGTTTTTGGCCCACTTAATAGAAACTGCTTCCCACTTCTGTAACTATCATTCAAGTAGTTTTCATAATGACCACTAGATGTCAGCACAAGATGCATACTCACTTTGACTGGAAAAAGAACAGACTGTAGCAGCCTGATGTGAGTCAATATCATCAGCAGTACTAGCAAGACATGTGTCACAGTAGGTGAGGAAAGGGAAGCAAACCAAACACAACATAAGCAACAAAACACCAGGCTAGTCCCCAAAGCTAGGGAACAAGGAAAGGTCACCACCTGACAATCCCTGAGCCTTTCCCTGACTGCTGACAACATAAGCAAATTCTTAAGGTGGAAATGCTCATGCGCTGGAACCTAAGCCTAGCTGAAACTGTAACAAACCCTCAGCTAGGGAGCTGGAGATAAGACGACCGGTTCCTAGCGCTAGGTGCAGGAACCATCATCTTCCTGAGGCCTAACCATAACACACAACAAAAGAGAAGGAGTAGGACTTAGCTTAAGACGGACGGGGAGCAGGAGATCCACCAAACACCAGCTGAGAACTCGAGAAGCAAATATAAACCGCAAGGGCTATAGTGAGAGGCGAGTATAAATAACATCACTATATAGCTAATGAGCAAAACCTGTGGGGATGGGGAGGTGGGATCCTGCTCAAAACCACAACAATGAGAAAAACAATCTGTCAGACAGACTCACATGCAGCAAGTCTGTCAGATTTTCTCAGGCCTCTCACAGGGCAGGGCGTGACAGTACCCCCCTCCCCCTTTCTACGGATGACCTCCGGGCAACTAGGACCAACGTTATCCTGGTGTATAAAATTACACAAACTAAAATAAATTTGTATAAAGTCACCACTGTGTATGTTGATCACAGTCCGGGTGTGCCCTGCGAAAGGCCATTTACAAGGCGACTAGCATTGACATCGGTAGCCGGAACCCACATTCTTTCCTCAGGGCCGTATCCCCTCCAATGCACAAGGTACTGAAGGGAGCCACGAAGAACACGCAAGTTGAGTATTCTGGAGATCTGAAACTCCAGATTACCATCTACCAAGACAGGGGGAGGTGTCAAAGGAGATGGTTCAGCAGGTTCAACATACTTCTTCACAAAAGACCTGTGAAACACATTATGTATCTTCCAGGCCTGCGGAAGTTCCAGACGAAACGCAACCGGATTAACAATGGCCGAGATTTTGTAAGGACCAATAAATCTTGGGCCCAACTTCCAAGAAGGTACTTTCAACTTAATGTTCTTAGTGGACAACCACGCCAAATCACCCACACACAGGTCCGGACCAGTCATACGTCTCTTGTCAGCCATCCGTTTATATCTTTCACCCATTTTTTTTTTATTCAGGTATACCAGAAGATTCAGTCCCACAAAAAGTACCAAACTGAGAGTGAAAACCATATGCACCAAAAAATGGTGACTTATCAGTGGACTTCTGTCTACGGTTATTCAAGACAAACTCAGCCAAGGACAAAAACCAAGACCACTCTTCCTGATTCTTGGCGACAAAACACCTCATATAAGTCTCCAGGTTCTGGTTAGTGCGCTAAGTTTGTCCATTCGACTGAGGATGGAAAGCCGAAGAGAAAGACAACTGAATACTCAGACAAGTACAAAACGCCTTCTAAAACCTGGAAACAAATTGCGTCCCCCTATCAGACACAACATCAGAGGGGATCCCATCTAATTTCACAATGTTATCAACAAACACCTGAGCGAGAGTTTTAGCATTGGGCAGACCCGACAATGGTACAAAGTGAGACATCTTACTGAAGCGGTCTACCACCACCAAAATCACAGTTTTCCCAGAGGAACTTGGTAAATCAGTGATGAAGTCCATGGACAAATGCATCCAATGACGAGACGGGATGGACAAAGGAGAGCCTGTAGGCCGAGTGTGAGCCACCTTAGCATGTGCACAGGTCTCACAAGCTGCTATATAGCCCTCAACACATTGAGCAAACCTGGCCACCAGAATATCTGGGAAATAAGATCCACCATGGATCTACTCCCAGTTTGTCCCGCAAGGACAGTATCATGATGTTCCTTAAACACCTCGTGTCGAAGTTTAGAAGGAACAAACAACTTCCCTGAAGGACTGGAATCGGTGCCTCACCTTGAGCCCCCAACACTTCCTC
The DNA here is from genome assembly GCF_014858855.1 of Bufo gargarizans. Classification (NCBI taxonomy): domain Eukaryota; kingdom Metazoa; phylum Chordata; class Amphibia; order Anura; family Bufonidae; genus Bufo; species Bufo gargarizans. The sequence goes on along the minus strand of NW_025334630.1, from coordinate 143,917 downwards.
CTCCAGTTTAGGATTTCCCCCCCCCCCCCAGGAAAGCTACGTGACAAAGCATCGGCTTTGACGTTTTTGAACCCAGGGCGAAAGGTGACCACAAAATTGAATCTGGTAAAAAACAATGACCATCTGGCCTACCTAGGGTTCAAACTCTGCTGATTTCCGGTAAGCCAGATTCTTATGGTCAGTAATTACCGTAATCGGATGAATCGCTCCTTCTAGCCAATGATGCCATTCCTCAAAGGCCAATTTAAAGGCCAGCAACTTCTATTCCCAACATCATAATTTCTTTCGGCAGCAGAAAGTTTCTTTGAGGAGAGGGACCCTGCAACAAAACTGCTCTGACTCCCACTTCTGACGCGTCAACCTCCACAATGAACAGTTGAGACACCTTGGGTTGCATCAGAATGGGAGCGGAAGCAAAACATTACTTCATAGCAGAAAAGGCCTGCAATGCTTCTTCCGACCAGACTGAGAAATCCACACCCTTCCTAGTCATATTAGTCAAAGGCTTGACAATAGTGGTATAATTCAGGATACATTTTCTGTAGTAATTAGTAAAACCCAAAAACTGCATCAGAGCTTTCTGATTCTCCGGCTGATCCCATTCCAGTACCGCACGGATCTTTTCAGGATCCATGAGAAAACCTGAGGGCGAAAGTAAGTTACCCAGAAACTGCAGCTCCTGAACAGCAAACACACATTTCTCCAACTTAGCATACGATTTATTCTCCCGAAGGATCGATAATACTTGTCTTAAATTATCCTGATGAGTCTCCATATCGAGTGAGTAAATTAGTATGTCATCGAGGTAAATAACAAACCTCCCCACCAAATGATGAAGAATGTCATTGATAAAGTGCTGGAAGACTGTCGGGGCATTAGTCAAACCAAAGGGCATGACCAGGCTCTTGAAGTGGCCCTTAGAGGTATTGAAGGCTGTCTTCCATTCATCCCCTTCCCTGATTCTTATCAGATTATAAGCCCCTCTCAAATCCAACTTCGAAAACACCTGGGCTCCGACAATCTGATCAAATAAATCCGGAAGAAGCCAGCTGCCATAGGTGACTTAGATGGCCTAATATGCCCTTTTGTCAAACTCTCGGCAATGTACTCCTGCATAGCTACTCTTTCAGGTTGGGAAAGATTATATAGCCGAGATTTTGGCAATTTAGCTCCTGGAATAAGATTGATTGGACAATTATACTCTCGGTGAGGGGGCAACTCCTGATCTCCACCCTTAGAGAATACGTCAGCAAAATCAGAAAAAACTAAGGTAACACCATAGTGGATACCAGAGAAATAGATGCGCCAAGACAGTTGTCCATACAAAAATCACTCCATATACTGATTTGTCTAGTTTGCTAATCAATGGTAGGATTATGTTTGATCAACCATGGTAAACCCAGTACCAGAGGAGCAGGCAAACCTTTCAGTACAAAACAAGAAATAGACTCAACATGAGAATCACCCACCCTCAAATGAATATCCTGCACAATATGAGTTAGATACTTTTGCGAGAGAGGAGCGGAATCAATAACAAATACTGATATCCCTTTGGTTAATGCGCTTGTTATAAAAACATGACTCTGAACAAATTGATAATCAACAAGATTAACCCCTGCACCACTGTCCACAAATACTTCTAACTCAATATTTTCAGAGTCTAGCGCCACCATGGCAGGCAGGAGAAATTGGCTACTGCAGGTAGAATACAAATATACCTTTTCTGACTCCCCATTCACGCTACCAAGGGTAATGGAACCCATTTTATTGGAAAGAACCCATTATTTATTTTTTCCACTTTGAAGCTTCATAAAAGGACACACATTAATGAAATGTCCACCACAGAAAAAACAGAATCTTCTTTGACCTCTAGAGTTCCTATTACCAGGGCAAGAAGAGACATGACCTAACTGCATAGGTTCATCCTCAGGCACTGGTTCAAGTGTCACTGTGCCCCAAGGGACAGGAGGAACAGTTTCCCCACGTGATAGTGGATCCTGGTTGAGGGGAACCTTGTACCTATCCCTCAGGCGTCTATCAATCCGTACGGCTAGGGACATGGCCGCCTCCAAAGAATCAGGGTTTTCATGAAATGCAAGGGTGTCTTTTAGTCTTTCAGACAGCCCCTGACAGAACTGACTACGGAGAGCTGGGTCATTCCACTCTGAGTCAGTCGCCCATCTTCTAAATTCAGCACAATATGACTCAGCAGAACGTTCTCCCTGACTCAAGCTACGCAGTTTAGATTCAGCCAGAGAGACCCGGCAGAGAAATCATAATCCCCACTCTTTGATTTTCGTCTCCAGATGAGATCGGACGTGGACGAAAATACTATCTACAAGATTCCCTGAACCGAACAAAGTTATCACTTCCCCGATAAAAAACCTATCTGGGAGACCGACCTTAGGTTCAAGGCTGGCCTAGTTCCCACCAGCGGAGCAAGATGCCAGGATCTCTGACACAGTACCACAGAATTACGGAGGTCAGCTAGATCCCAAGATAATTCCTGCATGCATCAACAGCTTCCATTTTGCACAGAGCGAGGGGAAAAAATTGACGGTATGGGCAGTTTATAATGTCATGGTAGGTGAGGGAAGGGAAGCAAACCAAATACAACAAATGCAACAAAACACCAAGCTAGGCCCCAAAGCTAGGGAACAAGGAAAGGTCACCACCTGACAATCCCTGAGCCTTGCCCTGACTGCTGACAACATGAGCAAATTCTTAAGGTGGAAGTGCTCATGCGCTGGAACCTAAGCCTAGCTGAAACTGTAGCAAACCCTAGTGCTAGGTGCAGGAACCAGCGTCTTCCTGAGGCCTAGCTAAAACACACAACAAAAGAGAAGAAGTAGGACTTAGCTTAAGATGGACGAGCAGGAGATCCACCAAGCACCAGCTGAGAACTCCAGAAGCAAATATAAACCGCAAGGGCTTTAGTGAGAGGTGGGTATAAATAGCACCACTAAATATCTAATGAGCAGAACCTGTGGGGAGGTGGGATCCTGCCCAAAACCACAACAAAGAGAAACAGAACAATCTGTCAGATAGACTAATGTGCAGCAAGTCTGTCAGATTTTCCCAGGCTCTCACAGGGCAGGGCGTGACAACATGTTAGTTGGAGGATACTGCTGATTTCAACAGGTTCTGCAGGCAAAAGTATGCGGAACCTCATGTCTGTCTTCATGAGAGAGGATTGGATAGGTAAGATTATTACTTTCCTGATACCTCCTTCCTTTTGCTCTTAAATGGTTATCCCATGTAATGTAAAAAATGAAAATCTGACAACACATAGTACATGACAATCTCTTCCTAATAAAGACAGAATCAGCCCTGTATCTCACCTGAATGCAGACATCTCCCAATAAATAGCTGCAATTGTTCTGCCAGATTTATTTCAGGCTGGTAGCTCAAGAGGTGTGTCTTCCCAGGCGGTGTGTCCTTTCTGCTGCAGCTCTGTCCCAGTCATGGTTTCGGATATGAGGGGGCGGGAGGTGTCCTTTCTACTGCAGTTCTCTCCCGGTCACAGTATAGGGGGTTGGTGGCCTTTCTGTTGCAGCTCTTTTCCAGTCACGGTTTGGGGAGTGTCCATTCTACTGCAGCTCCCTCACAGCTCAGGGGACTCGTCCTTTCTGCTGCTGCTCTCTCCCTGTAACTGTTACATTGACACATTTTATTGAATAGCTCAGTGGCTATATAAAATGTTTAATTACATTTAAAAAAGTATTCAGATCCAGATACTGGTGTTAAAAATGCACATTCATGTTTTTTGGGACAACCCCTCAAATTAAACAAACAGGACATGCACTGGTGAAGGCTGGATAGCCACCTTTGTCACGGCTGCGAAAATATATTCTCAGAATTATTCTAGGTAACGTTTGTCTTTTATGTGGATGGAAGGATAAAGATGACCTCCAATTATTTTTTGCTTTGTCGTCAGTGAACCATATAACACACATACTAGGCTTGCGTTCTGAAAGGCGGCTTATGGCCAGGTGCAATGACAAAACATATGAGCAGACATTGCACACCTTCCTACATAAAGTAAAGAATGGCCCATACATTACAATGAACTAGTTTGTATCAAATAACGTATTTTAACTGCATATACTGTTAATCACTCCAAGAAAATGACAAAAGTGGTTAAGTGGCATTTACTAATGAGAGGGCACCTAAATTTTGGCATACATATCGTCAAATTGTGTGCACCAGAGACATAACTGGCTTAAAGGGGTTTTCTGAGATTTTTTTTTAATGATGACCTATCATCTGGATAGAAAAAATTACAAATGGGAGAGCAGCACCGCTGACCCTTCCAGACCTCCGCTGGGAATGCACACGCCAGTCAGCAGCCGCAGATCCACAATGGCTGTTCCATATCAATAGCACAAAAACAAGGTTAACTGCAGCATATCCTCTATGATTTTTTGAATCAAAGTAACTCAAGCAATATTTTTGAACTTTGTACTTTTTGATGGACCCACATTGAATAAAAAATTATGGAGGATATTTTGCCCTCAGCCTTGTTTTTGTGCTATCCTCTGGATAGGTCATCAGTATCTGATTTGTGGGGGTCCTACACCCAGGACCCCCGGCGGTCAACTGTTTGAGAAGGCATCTCTGTTTTTTCTTAGGAAAGTGACGACACGTTCATTGATCACGTGGCCTAGGAGCAGCTGAGCCCCATTCAAATTAATGGAGCTCAGCTGAGCCTGGTACCAACTCCAGCAGCTATACAATGTACAGCTTGCAATTTTCTCACTCCTATCAGTAGAAATGCCTATTCTTGGACAAGAATAGGGCATGTTCTATAATTTAGGGAATGGATGCAGACAGTAGACAGATGGTATACTCTAGTCTATGCTGTCCACCAGGGGCAGATTAACCATGGACCTTACAGGGAAATTTCCCAGTGGGCTAACGCCAAGGAGGGCCGCCCAAGTCCTTCTGTCTGCTGCTGACCGGGTACATAATGAGCTCTCAGCGGTAACTAAAGCTGTAAGAATCAGGTGTGTACTCATGTACCCAGCCAGTGACCGCACATGCCCTACTAAATTTTAATTTTTTTAGGATCATATACCCAACTATGATGGTCTAGTTTTCCCTAGAGACCCCTAGTGTATCACTGATCCCCACCTGCCACTTAAAATATAAATGTATTGCACAAAGTCTAGAACCATCTGCTTGTCAAACACCAAATATTGTACACAGTATAACGTTTATGAGCGTATCATACATATACAAATAACAGGGGAAAAAATTGAAAATAGAGGAAAAGACATTGGGGGGCACTTATCAAAACTGGTGTAAAGGAAAAATGACTTGGTTGCCAATAACAACCACTCAGATTCCATATTTCATTTTTCAGAGTTCCTTTGGAAAATGAAAGGTGTAATCTGATTGGTTGCTATGGGCAACTAATTTCCTGTACACCAGTTTTAATAAATCTCCCCCCATTGTTTATTGCCAAATACAAGAGGAAACAAAAGGAAACAAAAAAATGAAATATTCTGTTTTATAGTAGTAACACTATTTATTATATACATTTCCAAGACTAGAATCTATGGAAATTATCCTGGGTTGCAGTCCCAGACAATCTTCACTTTATTGCCATAAACAAAATACAGGCAGATGTGACGCATTTCGGATAAACTGCCTTTTTCAAACAAGCTTGTTTAGCCGAAACGCGTCGTATCTGCCTGTGATTTGTTCATGGTAATAAAGTGAATATTTTTTTGCATCAAAAAGTGAGCGCTGATCCACTTCTCCTACTTAAATCTATGAGATGTATCTCTGGGCATACATACAAACTAAAGGGAGTACCCACTTTAGTTCGTCAGGCTGTCAGTCATGGCTGCTTGACAACTACCTGTTTTTTTGCACTTTTTCCACTAGGTGTCACTAAGCTTCCACTTTCAAGTCATCATATGGAAAAGTGATAGCAATACAGGATCCCAAGTCATAAAGCAAGCTCAGCCAGGAGGAGGAACGAAGGAACCGGAGGCTTCAACAAAGAAGATGATCATTCTGGTCAAGAACATGGAGATCCAGAGTAGCCACAATCACTAATCACCATATTTTATGGTGAGGCAGAGCTTTACTTTAATATGGTATTTCCAGCTGATTCCAGAGCATATTTTCTCAGAACTCTACCCTGTATTGGCCCTCTGTTATTCCTCCTGGAAACGTATACATTATTAAGTGGGGGCTACCATACCATTTGTCTATAGGGTGTGTTTCTACACAGTCTAATTTCTAAGAAAAAGTTGCTCCAAAACTGGTATTTTATGAGGAATACAAGAATTTACTGGATATTTGATAGGTCTTGTTTAAAGGGAACCTGTCACCATGAAAATGCTGTGCAATCTGCATAAGGCCTCATGCACACAAATGTATTTTCTTTCCGCGTCCGTTCAGGTTTTTTTGCGGACCGAATGCGGAACCATTCATTTTGATGGGTCCGCATAAAAACTGGAAGTTAATCCGTGTGCATTCCGTTTACGTATGTCCATGCCGCAAAAAAATAGAACATCTCCTATTATTGTCCGCATTACGGACAAGGATAGGACTGTTCTATTAGGGGTCAGCTGTTCTGCAAAATACGGAATGCACACAGAAGTCATCCGTATTTTTGCGGACTGAAAAATACATACGGTTGTGTGCATGAGCCCTAAATCATATTATAAACCAGGAGAAGCTTAACAGATTAATGTGCCATTTTATGGGAACTGAATTAGCAAAACTTGTAACTTATACATTAAAATTTCTGCTCATTCTGGGCTTTGAAGTCAAGGAGGCGGTCCTATCAGTGATTGACAGCTTTACCGCTATAATTGTGCATACAATCACTGATAGGACCACCTACTCTACTTCAAAACCTGGAATGAACCAAAATTTAAAGGGAACCTCTCACCAGTACTATGCTGCCCTCGCTGAGGGCATCATAGTGTAGTGCAAAAAAACAAAACGTTAAACTGTGCCAGAATTAAAAAAAAATCTACTTCCCACTACATCCTACGCAATATTAAATTGTGGCATTAGAAAGTACAACTTGTCCCACAAAAAAATAAGCCCTCATACAGAACAGAAAAGTTATGGCTCAGGTAGCAAACGAAGGAAATCAGGAAAAGGGGTTGTGTCACATCAGCAAGTGGCATGTATCATGTTGAGAAAGTTAATACAAGGCACATACTAATGTATTGTGATTGTCCATATCGCCTCCTGTGCTGGCTTGATTCATTTTTCAATCACATTATACGCTGCTTGTTTCTATGGTTACGACCACCCTACAATCCAGCAGTAGCGGTCATGCTTGCACACTACAGGATAAACCACCGGCATCTCTGGACCCCAGGAGTGAGCATAAGCTGGCACTTTTTCCTATAGTGTGCAAGCATGGCCACCGCTGCTGCATTGCAAGGTGGTCGTAACCATGGAAACGAGCAGTTCATAATGTGATGGAAAAATGAATCTAGCCAGCAAAGGAGACAATATGGACAGTCACAATACATTAGTAAGTGCATTATATTAACCATCTCTGCATGATAAATGCCATTTGATGACGTGAGACATCCCCTTTAACTAATCTTGGTCTTGTGTCAGACATGTTCAATGCAAGTTTTCAGCCCCTAAAGCAGGGATGTCAAACTCGTGGCCCTCCAGCTGTTGCAAAACTACAACTCCCATCATGCCTGGGCATACTACAGCTATCAGGGAATGATGGGAGTTGTAGTTTTGCAACATCTGGAGGGCCATGAGTTTGACATCCATGCCCTAAAGGCACATTTACACAGGCCGAGGAGCAGCCGATTGTCGGGAAGGAAGCGTTTCTTGGCAACAGTTGGCAGCTCCTTAAGTGGAGGTGAAGCTCTGTGTTTACATTCTGCGATCATCTCCACAGTATGAGGCTCGTTCACACAAGCGTATTTTGTGTTCCGTATATGGACCGTTTTCTGCGTTCCGCATACGGTCCGTATACGGAACCATTCATTTCAATGGGTCCGCAAAAGATGCGGACAGCACTCTGTGTGCTGTCTGCATCCGTTGCTCTGTCCCGTGGCCCCGCAAAAATTATGAGTCCTGTCCTATTCTTGTCCGTTTTGTGGACAAGAATAGGCATTTCTATAATGGGCCTCCTGTTAATTTCTGCAAATTGCGGAAGGCACACGGGCGGCATCCGTTTTTTGCGGATCCGCAATTTTTGGACCGCAAAAACTGGCACGGTCGTGTGAACAAGCCCTGAGGACGAGCGATCGCAATAACGACCGTACAGCTACAGTAATGACTGATAGAGCTGCATTGTTTCTGGGCAGCGGATAGCTGTTTAGACTTGCCAGCTTTAACGATCATTTCACCTGATGAACGATCGTTTCACACATTCATTGGGTGATCGCGTCACCTTTACACGGGCAAATTGCCGGGAACGACTGCCCGATTATCACCTCATCTAAATCTACCTTAACATATAAATAACAATGTTTCCATTCACAGACAGCAACCAAAGCTCTTGAAAATAATGAAAAGTTGTAAAATGCATTTTCATACATTTACACAAAAAAACAGAAATCCCTTTAACAAGGCATTCCGGCTCTACTTGATGTGCACATCAGCAAGCGATTACTCAGAACTAGGGATGAGCAAACTTAAAGTTCTGAAGTTCGGGTATATGGTGAATTGCGTTATGGATTCAGTTACCACGGCCATAGACTTTTATTATGACGGAATGCATAATGGAATGCCTCTAAAGGCATTCCATTAGGCATTCCATCATTGAATTGCGTTATGGTCTATGGCAGTGGTCGGCAAGGTGCGGCTCGCGAGCCACAAGCGGCTCTTTAGACACTTCTATGCGGCTCATTGGTGTGCAATAATCGAATTGCGAATAATAGAATCACGAATAATCGATAAATGCGATTTTGCAGACCCAAAAATTATATATGAAGGGGCACATAACTGGCTTTGTGTGTGAAGTTTTTTTACTACTGTCTGAACTCTGAAATAAGCTCTCTCCTATTGATAACATGGCCAGCCTCTGTACTCACTGTCATTATGAATGCACTGCAGCGAGCGGCTTCCGGTGCAGCTACATCACTTCCGGGTATAGACTTTTGTCCGGGTATAGAAAAGTGGCAGAACACCGGCCCGCTCGCTGCAGTGCATTCATAGTGAAAGTGAGTACACAGGCTGGCCATTTTATCAATAGGAGAGAGCTTGTTTCAGAGTTCAGACAGTAATAAAAAACTTTACACACAAAGCCAGTTATGTGTGCAGTTTAGGACACATGGGGGGACACATAGGGCCATGAGGGGGACCAGCATAAGATGCTATATGTGTGTCTTATGCTGGCCCCCTCATGGCCCTATGTGTCATAGCACACATCCCCTGCCTTTTACAGTGCCATCCACAGATCCACCCCATAACAGTGTCCTCCACAGATCCCCCATAACAGTGTCCTCCACAGATCCCCCATAACAGTGTCCTCCACAGATCCCCCATAACAGTGTCCTCCACAGATCCCCCATAACAGTGTCCTCCACAGATCCCCCACATAACAGCGTCCTCCACAGATCCCCCACATAACAGCGTCATCCACAGATCCTTCACATAACAGCGTCATCCACAGATCCCCACATAACAGCATCATCCACAGATCCCCCACATAACAGCGTCATCCACAGATCCTTCACATAACAGCGTCATCGACAGATCCCCCACATAACAGCGTTATCCCCAGATCCTTCACATAACAGCGTCCTCCACAGATCCTTCACATAACAGCGTCATCGACAGATCCCCCACATAACAGCATCATCCACAGATCCTTCACATAACAGCGTCCTCCACAGATCCTTCACATAACAGCGTCATTGACAGATCCCCCACATAACAGCATCATCCACAGATCCTTCACATAACAGAGTCCTCCACAGATCCTTCACATAACAGCGTCATTGACAGATCCCCCACATAACAGTGCCATCCACAGATCCCCCACATACAGCGCCATCCACAGATCCCCCACATAACAGCGCCATCCACAGATCCCCCACAATAACAGCGCCATCCACAGATCCCCCATAACAGTATCATCCACAGATCCTTCACATAACAGCGTCCTCCACAGATCCTTCACATAACAGCGTCATTGACAGATCCCCCACATAACAGTGCCATCCACAGATCCCCCACATAACAGCGCCATCCACAGATCCCCCACATAACAGCGCCATCCACAGATCCCCCACATAACAGCGCCATCCACAGATCCCCCATAACAGTGCATCATCCACAGAAGCTTTACAGTGGGTCATCCACAGATGCTTAGCAGTGCTCCATCCACAGATACATAACAGTGCGTCATCCACAGAAGCTGAACAGTGGGTCATCCACAGAAGCTGAACAGTGGGTCATCCACAGATACATAACAGTGGGTCATCCACAGATACATAACAGTGGGTCATCAACAGATACATAACAGTGGGTCATCCACAGATACATAACAGTGGGTCATCCACAGATACATAACAGTGGGTCATCCACAGATACATAACAGTGCGTCATCCACAGATACATAACAGTGCGTCATCCACAGAAGCTTAACAATGGGTCATCCACAGATGCTTAACAGTGCATCATCCACAGAAGCTGAACAGCACATGCACTACTTTTTTGCGTTGCGGAGGCACAGCCAGAAGCACCACGGAAGCACTCTGTAGCACTCATATCCCGGATCCTGGACCCATTGAAGTGAATGGGTCCATGATGCGGGATGCACACGGCCGTGTGCAGCCCACATCATGGACCCATTCACTTCAGCATACGCTTCCTTCCTATATATTTTAGGTTTTAAAAATGTAGCTCTCAAAAGAAATTTTAATTGTGGTTTTGGCGATATTTGGCTCAGTTGACAAAAAAGTTTGCCCACCACTGGTCTATGGTAATGGAATCCATAACACAATTCACCATACACCCGAACTTCAAAACTTGAAGTTCGCTCATCCCTACTCAGAACCAGTACTTCTGTAAGGAGTTCAAAGGGTTGTCTCATTAAGACATCTCACCTAGAGATGAGCGACTTATTCTGCTGATTCGCCGAATTTTACAAAAACATTCGCTTCGTGACGGATTACTTCGTCATGAAGCGCATTTTTTTGTAAGTAGCAGGTGCAATGACAGGGAGCTGCTTTAGCACCGCCCCCGTCATTGTACCCCTCAGATGCCGCATTCATACATGATCGCGGCTAGAGATGAGCTAATCGAATCGCACAAAGTGGAATTCGATCCGAATTTCAGGATAAATTCGATATGCCTAGAAGCCGAATATCCTCGTGCATCGTGTCAGCGAATCGATTTATCCTGAAATAGTATAACATTTATAAAAAACAAAAAAATCTAACTTACTGCCTCCATTTGCTCGCGACGGCCACCAGCCTCCATCTTGCTTGAAGATCTCAGCCGAAATCCAGTGCGGCACGAGATCACCACACCAGCCGGTAACGTAATCTGGCAGCGACCGGCCTGTCGCGAGCAAATGGAGGCGGTAAGTTTGATGTAATCGTTTTTTTATTGTTAATTTTACACAGTTTTTAAACTCAGATGCCGCAATCATGTATGAACGTGGCATCTGAGGGGTACAATAACGGGGGGCGCTATCGCATCTCCCTCTCATTGCACCCGCTACTTACAAAAAAACGTGCTTCATGATGAAGTAATTCGGCACAAAGCTAATTTTTTTTTTTATGCGGCAAAGCAGCCGAATCAAATTTTGTTTAAGATTCGCTCATCTCTAATCGCGGCATCTGAGTCTAAAAACAGCGTAAAATTAACAATAAAAATTTTTATAAATCAAACTTACCGCCTCAATTTGTTTGCGACGGGCCAGCCGCCGCCATCTTGTTTGAACATCTGGAGCGAAATCCCACGCAGCCAAGCTTAAGTCATCACGCCGGCCAGCATGGTGACGCCATACGTCACCACGCACGGGATTTCGGCCGAAATTTAAATCAAAATGGAGGCTATTGGCCTGTCGCGAGCAAATGGAGGCAGTAAGTTTGAATTTTTTTGTGTTTTACACTATTTCAGGTTAAATTGATTCGCTGACACGAAGCACAAGGAAATTCTGCTTCTAGGCGAATCAAATTTATCCTTCGTTCATCTCTAATCTCATCCCTTCTCCACCGGATATGATATATGTGCATGATCACAAGAAAGCGGGCCTGTGCTCCCCAGTTGTAAGGAGTGAAAGACATATATATATATGTGTGTCCGTCGCTGCATTGAACTCTATAGGACTGCCGGCGAGTACAAGGACTCGACTATCTCCTGCATCCCCAGAGCTAAATGGAACGACAACATGCATGAGTGCCAGCTTCTCCATTCAAAAGGGGGGAGCAAAGACCCCTCTTCTTGTGATCTTTAGGGGCCCCAGCAATTGTGTTGATCAGAGAACTCATCCACAATCCATAGGGGACAACCCCTTTAAAATTCAAGACGCACCATAGGTGAACCTTCAGTTGAGTTCTTATTTTAAATGTAGACTGCAGGGGACGCTGCTGCTCAATATCAGGGGAGTAAAACATCTGGAAAATCCTGACTGTGTTTTATATGAAACAGGGACATTTTTCTCTTAAATTTTCATTTATTCATGGCTGCGTTACTTAATTTTATAGATTATTTTATAAAGTATTTTGAAAGTGTTACAGCATTACCACATTAACATGTTATTTCACCACACTTTTTAATAGTAATAAAGAGCAGAGCCAAACTATTCTGAGAAATAATAAAAAAAATGTAAGTCATTAATACTAATAGCATAACTGCTTGTTATCTGCCTATCTGAGAGACTAAGTACTTGCTAAGTGTTCTCCTATTAGAAGTGTTCTAATTAACGCAAGCAAAAATGGCTTGTATTTCAATTGTAATTCCCCCAAGGTTCACGTAAGGTTAATACAGACCCTTTGCCTCTTTAAATGACATAACCTGACGTTTTGGTCCTATAGAATGGTTTCACATAGAGCATGAGTCACGTTAATGGAAAGGTTAAAGATTTTTTTTTTCTTTTAAGAAATATATCGCACTTAAATTAGTTTAGACAGCATGACATCAGAGAGTAATTAAGTTGGTTTTGGTTGGAATTCCGGTTCCAATTCCTGAGTTCAGGTTTGTAAAAGATTTCTGAGCACCTGCAAGACGCTGTGTGTGAAATATTTTCACTGGAAAGGATTCAAATCTTTAAAAAAGGGTTTTACACAGAGGCAGAGCATTACGCCATTCTTCCTCTTTGGAAAAAAAACTCTCAGATTTAAACAAGACTCCTTCAAGTATTCAGACAGTTTTGAAGGAGAAAAGCGGGAGGTAAACTTTACCTTTCAGGAGCAAGTTCTTCACAGCTGCTCACTGGAGAAAAAAAGATTAGAGCAGAATTCATGTTAGTTTCCACTATGGGACTGGATAATAACTTAAAGCAAACAGATTTTAAGAGGAAACTAAGAAGAAAGCTATTCTTGCTAACTCTGGGGTTTCATTTGGTTCATGTTTTTGTATGCCAGTTTGGTGGACTCTTTGCTTTTTTTCTTCTTTGTGATGTTCAAAGGAAAATCAGAACATGAAAATACTGAGATTTATCCCTTTACTGCTTTGGTATCTGACTTGGGACTATTTCGATTTAGTCCCTTTGGTGCTGGGCCTTTCTGAACAAGGACAAACCCATCCAGGAGCTAAAGTAGAGATTCCTGTAGCAGCAGTAAAAGAAAAGATCCCTCTACTGAAGCTCAACACAACTAAAGCTGGAAATGCTGGTCATGGAACTGGGCTTGCACAGGCTAGAAATAAGAGTCCTGTTCAAGCAAGGGTTCTTCAAGCGAAAAATGTTGAACCAAAGAAAGAAGCTTCAAAAAGACCTTCTCCAGAAAACAAGAATGGAAATACTGAAAATAAGCAACCTGCAGCGAAAATTGTGAACGCAAGGACATTACTCCTTGGTGGAAAGGCCTCGACCAAAATTGTCAATGTCCATGCAGATTCTGCTGGATTCAAACCAAAAAAGCCTTCAAACCCCATTCCTGAGAAGGAACAAAAGGACACTTTTAAGCATCCTCTCATCACTCCCCATGAGTACATGCTCTCACTATATAGAACTCTTTCTGATGCTGAAAGAAGAGGCATGAATGGGAGCCTGAAACTCGAAGCAGGTTTAGCGAACACTATCACCAGTTTTATAGACAAAGCTCAAGGTAAGAATCTGCCAGTTCCAAAAAGATGTTTTGATCATATGTACCAGTAGAAACTGTAAAAGAATAAGATCAGTAAGAACCTGCACCATCCTCTTCTAGAACAGTGAATCTTGCATGACACCTGTTTTTGATGCCTCAGTTCTAGGCAAAATGCATTTATCATGGTAGATACATAAGTGAGGTTCTTATCTTGAGTATAACTATACTAAAATAAGTTAAATTTGAAATTTGTATTTGATGTTTGCTGAACGCAAATAAGGTTAGTACTTGCTGTGAGACCAAGATCTGACTTTTCTGTGCACCTGTTAGAAAATGTAACGAGTAAATGGCTCTTCTGTCATCTAATATACTTTGTTTCAAGTATATTTCTGGGGTTTGGGTTTTTCTATTTATGTGTATACAAATTATTCTTCCATTTCAATATTTTAATCCGATAATTAGACTTCACTTAATTAGATATTGATTTTATTACATAATGGATTTTTTGAAAGATGGAGCTTTGAGACAAGTCATGTAAATCACATTTTTTTCTACAGTATATTGAAGAAACTTACTGAAATATTGATACTATTCCCACAAGTATCTAGCATTTTTTCAAGTATGTGAAAATGTATCATCTCCATGAGCAGTCGGAGATGTAGAATTTTTAACATGGTGTAATCATCTAAATGTTGATTTATTATAATATAATTAGGAGCTTCAGGGTTATTCTGCACAGGAACTATGTGTGATTGTATAGCTTGACAGAAACCCACTCCACGTCCAAGAGAAAATAAACAAATTGTCTGCTCCTCTAATGTAACAGACGGGTAGCAAAGAAAATAACTTCTGAAACAGACAAAACATTGTTCGAAATCCTTAAAGACAACACTTTTCCCACATTTTGACTTTTTCACAATTTTTGTGAAGGTTTGCTATAAAAGACTTTAATAATGAAAGATTTTTATTCCATAGTCTCTGTAGGATAATACAATCCATCATGCTTTTAATTAAAAATTGATTTTAGGCACTTCCCTAGTGAGTAGGACATGTTAAAACTCAATGGAGGCATTTTCAGCAAAGTATTATAGATTGCATATTATAAACACCTGTAGCTAATAAAGCGTCCAGCACTTTGGATCCTGCAGTGCAGTAAATCATGTGAATTTGCCCATTATATATGCCCTTAATCATAGCAGTGAAAACAAGCAAACAGATTCCACAAGATTTGTGCCCCATGTCTAGAGGAAATTGATATTCCAATAACAGCACATTATGACCATAAAGGCAAATGGACCATTTACTAATGACTGTATTTAATATCACAGTCTCAGTCTGTAGAAATGCCAAAAGTCAGCAATTTTAACATTTAAAACATGTAAGAGAACCAAGAGTAGTCATTGGGCAGTAAACAATAGAAACCATTAATGCTTAATATAATCCCACAGCTATTAAGTACAAATTGTAAAAAAACAAAAACGCATAAAACCATTTTACAAGTATAAAAATGTCTAAAATCTAAAAACTGATGTGTGAATGCAGTGTATGTGTCCTTGGTTATCCTTGCCCTTTCAGTGGAGCAACTGTAACAACAGTGGCTAAAGTAAAAAAATATATAATCCAAATGTACTGAACAAGTTTTTTTTACAAAAATATATTTCAATGTTACCCTTGACTTTTTCAAGACCTTTTGTCAAATTACCATTTCAACTGTGTCAAAAATTAACATATTTTTTTCCTTTTTAAAGATGAACGAATGACAGTGACCAGAAGACAAAAATACGTATTTGATATCAGTGCTCTGGAGAAAGATGGTTTGCTGGGTGCAGAACTACGTATTTTAAGAAAAAGACCTTTAGATCCTAAACTTCAACTGTCTGGAAAATTTTTGCAAATAAAATTATATATTTGTCCAGCAAACAAGAAGCCGGCTACTCTCTTGGATTCTCGTGCTCTCAGCAATAGCGACACACCAAAGTGGGAGGTTTTTGATATCTGGAAACTTTTCAAAAACTTTAAAAACTCTGCTCAGTTGTGTTTTGAGCTAGAGGTGTTGGACAAGGGGAAACCTGTTGATTTAAAAACTGTGGGGTTTAACAGGACCGGTCGGCAGACTAATGAGAAGGCTATTTTTCTCGTCTTTGGTAGGACAAAGAAGAGAGATTTGTTTTTTAATGAAATTAAAGCCAGGTCTGGCCAAGACGATAAAACTGTCTATGAGTATTTATTCAACCAACGGAGGAAGAGAAGGGCACCATTTCCAGCGAGAAAGAGGCCAAATAAGAATTCAAAAGCAAGATGTAGCAAAAAGCCTCTTCATGTGAATTTCAAGGACATGGGGTGGGATGATTGGATTATTGCACCTTTGGAATATGAGGCATATCATTGTGAAGGTCTTTGTGAATTTCCTTTGAGATCTCACTTAGAACCAACAAACCATGCAGTAATCCAAACTTTGATGAACTCAATGGACCCAGAAACTACACCTCCTACATGTTGTGTTCCAACAAGACTGAGTCCAATTAGCATACTATACATAGACTCGGCCAACAATGTGGTCTACAAGCAATATGAGGACATGGTTGTTGAGTCTTGTGGTTGCAGGTAGCAAGATTTCTTACAGCATATACATCTAAATATCTGACCCAAACAGGAGGAACATAGAACTGGGGTGCAGGAATATGACGCACTTTGAAAAAAATTACCACTGTACAATATCCATAAAGACATATTGAACGATTATACCAAATTATGAAAATATAATAAATACATAAAACTTCTGAAATGGAAAAAAGAAACTTTGAAAGTAACTTTGCTAAGAATGGTGCACAAAAACAAGAAATGAACTAATATCAAATCTGAACAATAAAGGAATATTTAAAGGTGATAATGGTCATTGTGTAAAGATGTTCTAGTTCAGTTTGTGTATGAAAAATGTAAATAAAATATGAATAGCATAAAAAAAATGTCTAAAGCAACTGGCTTTCTTTAAATGTTTATGGCAAAAAAATCAAATAAAGTGTAAAAATGTACACTGTTTGCACCTTGTTATGCTACTCATTATGGAGAAATTATTTGAGTTGAAAAAAATCCCAAATTATTTCAAAACTTCAACAAGATGTAAAATGTACAGTATGTGTTTTCCAACCATTACATTGTAAAAGTAATGGTAATTGGAGATCATTCCTGAATGCAAATATTAAAGGGGTTGTCCCAAGAAAAATATTCTACATTTTTCAAACCAGCACCTGGATCTATATACTTTTGTAATTGCATGTAATTAAAAATTTTGAATAGCTACTGAGTTACTCTCTGAAATCTATCTGTATAGCTCCACCTGCTGTTTGCCCATTTTCTAAATTCTCTGTCCTGCTCACTGAGATTGACATGCATGTTCAGTTCCATCCTTCAACTGCCACCAGCTGCAGCAGAAAGGACACGACCCTGAGAAAGGACACGTTTCCCAAGCTGCCAGCTTGAAATAACTCTAGCAGGGCAATTGCATCAGTGAATGGAGACATATCTGGATCCATGTCAGGTAAAGGGCTGGTTCCAAGTTTGTTAGAAAGAGACTGTCATGTACTATAAGATATCTGATTTTAAGTTTTTGCATTACTCATAGGATAACCCCTTTAACTACAGTTGTTCTAAAACACATTGCAATGGGGGAAAAGTCAATATCTTAATTTCCACTACATATGAATCTGTATTTTTACTTGAAAGTAGGTTTGAAATTTAGTGGATTTCTCACAATTTTGTATGAAGATTTGTGCTATTGAATGCTAAAACTTGGTTGTTGTCAATGTTGACAGTGCCAACAGAGCAAAAAAATAATATTCTACTAAGTCTCAGGGCCAGACCATCTAGCTCAAATCTAAGTACCAGTATTTGTCTTAAGCAGTCTTTGAGGTCTTGGACACAATTTGCTAATTTGATTAAGTGGTGCTTATTTTTATTTTATTTTACACATCATGGTGTAAAAATGAAGTTGTCCAAAATTGGACATTAAATGTCACATGATTAGATATCATGTAAACAATGTAATTACAGCAGCTCTGTAAGCGTTTTTATCCATATGCAAATGAGCAATTGGAGCACCAGGAGGCGGGACTGAATCATTTGAGCACTGCCTTGTAACACCCCCTGTGCTCTGCACACTCCCCTCTCCCTGTGATTGACAGGGGTTAGACATCAGCATACTGAGAGCAGAGCTGTGTGAAAGGATCTACATATCATATACTCTATGTACTATAGCTTCACCACACAGAGATCTGTTCAGAAAGCTAATCTACATATAACTGCTTTATTCACAAGCACAATATATGATTATAAAGACACCAGTTATATGTGTTAGCTTACAAGCATAGAAAAAACATGTATCTTTATGTGGTAATCCTATAACTTAGTGATAAGTGGTCTGCCATGTATGTAGAAATCCTAAGTTCAAGTCCCCAGAGAGACATACAGTATATAAACTTTTCTTTTCATTTTTTCTCTTTTATTTAACCCATAATAAAAGCGTATACTATAATAAATCATATATAATCATATAATAATAATAATAATAAAAAGGCCTTACTATATTGAGAATAGTGTTTTTTTTTAGAAACCTATTACTGGTTTATTCATAGACAATATACAATTATAAAGAAATATTTATTCACTTTCTAAACAACATTATTCTCAATATGATAAAGATATAGACTTTTGTTTGGAGTTGAAGGTGGAAGAAAAACAATATCTGAATAAATAAAAAAAAAACTGGAAGTCTCTCCCAGGATTCAAACCTGAGATCTTTTCATGCAAAACCAAGCTCTTACTACAAAGCTATAGTCTTTCCATATAGAGATGCATGTTTTTTTCTATGCTTATAAGATAACATATATTATTGTTGTCTTTATAATCATATATTGTGCTTGTGAATAAAGCAGTAATATGTAGATTTTCTGGGCAGATCTATATGTGGTAAAGCTATAGTACATAGAGTATATGATATTTACATGCTAGCACACAGCTCTACCCTCAGCCTAAGGACTAGAACTGTCAATCAAGAGGAGGGGAGTGTGCAAAGCACAGGGGGTGTTACAGAGTGCTCAAAGGAATCAGCCCCACCTACTAGTGCTCAAATCTGTCATTTGCATATGAATAAAAACACAGATATCTCTATAGCTGTTTATCATACAGACAAAAGAAAGGTATCATTTTAATCAGAATGATGAGCCCTACCAGGCACTATGTCTGGTTTAATAGGGTTAATCCTGGTTACAGAGCCATTTTAAAGGAGTTTTCTGGGACTAACATACTGATGTCCTATCAATACCAATATGAGATTGGTGGCAATTAGACAGCCCCACTGATCAGTTGTAGGTGGCAGCTGTAGGTTCTGGAAGTAAATAGTGTATGAAGCCAGAACACCACAGCTCCGTACACTGTGTAGTGGCCATTCTTGGGTACTGCAGCTCAGCTTCCATTCACTTTAATATAAGCATCGGCTACAGTGCCTGAGAATAGCCACTGCATAGTGTACAGATCTGTGATGTTCCAGCTCTTTATTTACTTTTACTTTTTTTTTCTTGTGGAACCTCCTGGAGCCGGGTGTCAGACCCCCACCAATCTCTTATTGATGACCTATTCTACGGAAAGGTCATCAATATATTGGTACAGGAAAACCCTTTAAATGGAACTTGACTGGGTATAGGTTGTTTTCATCTTCTGTAAGTCTTGTTTTGTGTGATGGGGCCAGCCAAAAGTAGAAAGCCCTTATTCATTTTTTGCGGATCCGTGGATCCATAGATCGGATCCGCAAAACACATACGGACGTCTGAATGGAGCCTTACAGGGGGGTGATCAATGACAGGGGGGTGATCAAGGAGTCTATATGGGGTGATCCCCCCTGTAAGGCTCCATTCAGAGGTCCGTATGTGTTTTGCGGATCCGTGGATCCATAGATCGGATCCGCAAAACACATACGGACGTCTGAATGGAGCCTTACAGGGGGGTGATCAATGACAGGGGGGTGATCAGGGAGTTTATATGGGGCTATCACCCCCCTGTCATTGATCACCCCCCTGTAAGGCTCCATTCAGACGTCAGTATGTGTTTTGCGGATCCGCGGATCAGGATCCTGATCAGTCTTTAAAATGTCTGATCAGTCAAAAAATGCATTGAAATGCCGGATCCGTCTTTCCGGTGTCATCCGGCAAAACGGATCCGGCATTTATTGTTTCACCTTTTTTTTCATTCTGCGCATTCACAGACCGGAAGGATGGATCCGGCATTCCGGTATTTTGAATGCCGGATCCGGCACTAATACATTCCTATGGAAAAAGTCTTTTTTCGCCGGAGATAAAACCGTAGCATGCTACGGTTTTCTCTTTTGCCTGATCAGTCAAAATGACTGAACTGAAGACATCCTGATGCATCCTGAACGGATTACTCTCCATTCAGAATGCATGGGGATATGCCTGATTAGTTCTTTACCGGCATTGAGCTCTTTTGACGGAACTCAGTGCCGGAAAAGAAAAACGCTAGTGTGAAAGTACCCTTACCATATTGTTTTTGCCCAGTCTGTGACCTCCATTGCAATGAAATCAAACACTAAAAGGATGAGTTTGAATTGCTAGCTTGCAGAGTGATTTCAGTGATTTTCCACTGTCATGTGAACTTTCCACACATGCTTGCATTGCTCTATTACTGAATGCAATAGAGGAATAAGCTGTGACCAGACACCACAGAGACTTATCTGCCATGGAACAAAGTATCAGGCATGTTCCGTTTTGAAATTCATCATGTCCAATTCCCCTTTCCCCTCAACTTCTACAGTCAGGGTAGGTTAGGTGGCAACCATATACTTTAGAAGATTGGCTGATTCTGCCGACAACGTGGTATTTGTTTCCCTGAATGTTTAACACCTAGATTGACCAGGACAGCTTACAAAACAAGTAGTTATCCCCTTATACTTCTTTACTTTTCCCATTCAACTATGCAGGACTCCCAAAGAAACTCAAGCTAGTGGGTAAACTGAATGGACATGCCAAAACAGACGCACCATAGCAGAGAAGAGATTTGATACTGGAAATAGCAAAGTGTCCCAACACAAGAAAAATCAAATGAGCAATACTCTTCAAAGAAGAGTCCTCCACCCATTTGTCCTCCACCTTCCACTGCGCCGTTGTCGCGTTCATCTGGCAGAAGGCAGGCTTCCGTTGCCCAAATGTTCGAGCGTAAAAAGTTGATGATGCTGGAAAACCCTCTTGCCCAACGGCTGACTGCTGGCTAGTTGGAACTGCTAGCCCGCCAACTACTGCCATATAAACTGGTGGACTCGGAGGCCTTTAGAAAATTTGTGGCCATTGGCACACCGCAATGAAAGGTCCCCGGAAGGAAATATTTCTCCCAGAAGGGCATCCCAGAGCTATATGGCCACGTTCAGTGGTAAGTGAATATATCTCTGGCACACATTGTCGGTGCCAAGATACATCTGACCACAGACATGTGGTCTAGCAAACACGGGCAGGGAAGGTACATAACTTTTACTGCCCACTGGATGAACCTTCTGACGGCCTTCAAGCATGTAACCCGTGGCTCCCGTGTGGATTTGATATTACCGCCAAGGACTGCATGCAGGCCTTCCTCTTCTTCTCCTACTCCATCCTTTGTCTCCTCCTCAGCTACCGCTACCGCCTCTTACGCTGCGCCCCCCAAGCTCCCCAGAACCTATTTGGCGTGCCAGGTGAGACGTTGCCATGCTGTGCTGTGGCTGTTGTGCCTGGAAGCCAAGAACCACACAGGTCCTGCACTGCTTTCAGCTCTGTGGTCACAGGCCGATCAGTGGCTAACCTCGCTCAATTTGATAATTGGCAAAGTTGTGTGCGACAACGGTGCCAATCTGCTGAGTGCGCTGAAATAGGGCAAAATGACACACGTGCCGTGCATGGCACACGTCCTGAACTTAGTCGTGCAGCGATTTGTTTCCAAATACCCCGAGGTCCAGGATGTCTTGAGGCAGGCCAGGAAAATCTTTGGCCATTTTAGAAGATCTTACACTGCCATGGCTCGCCTTGCTGATGTTTAGCGGCGACACCACTTGCCCGTCGGACGTCTGATTTGTTACAGCCTCACGCGCTGGAACTCCACCTTGTACATGCTTGATAGGCTGCTCCACCAGCAACGTGACGTTAACGACTACCTGTACGAACTCTGCAGCAGGACAGGTTCTGGGGAGCTTGGTTTCTTTTCACCGTGCCAGTGACTGCTCAGATTTCTGCGACCATTTGATGAGATCACCAAACGAATCAGTCAAAGCCAGGGCGCCATCAGTGACATTGTACCTTACGCCTTCTTTCTGGAGCATGCATTGCGTTGTGTCATTGATCATGATCAGGAGCTAGAAGATGAGGAAGTCGCAATGCTGAATGAATTCCCAGGGGGGGGCTACTCCATCTGAGACAAGTCAGGAGAAGTCTGAAGAGGAGTCAGAGGAGGATGGTGGTTGGGGGGAGGAGGAGGAGCAAGAAGAGCAGGATTTGAGGGGGACTTTAAACTTTTCGGGGATCCCTGGTGTTTTCCATGGCTGGGGGGAGGAGACCGAGGACGACATTCTCCTGGGCAATAAGCAGGAGCCAGGGTGCCCCACCGCTTCCAATTTAGTGCAAATGGGGGCCTTTATGCTCTAGTGTTTGAATAGTGACCCCCGTATAAAAAGCATAAAGGGCAAGGATGAGTGCTAGGTGGCATCGTACTTAGACCCCAAATACAAACACAAAATGACGGACATGTTACCAGCATCACAGAGGGATGGCAGAATGCAGCATTTCCAGGCCTTGCTGCGAGAGATGCTGCATTCTGTTGTTGCGGGCGCTGGCAGAGGAATTCCCACCCACAGCGAATCAGGTGCAGGTACCAATCCTACCGCACCTGCAAGAAGAGGGCGGTTTGAAGATGTGTTGGTCACTTCGGATACGAGATCATTCTTGCAGCCAACCCATCGACAGCCGCCCTCAAGATCCAGCTTCAGGGAACACCTAGACCGTCAGGTGTCAGATTACATCGGGTTAACAGCCGAGGTGGAAGTGAGGAACCTCTGAGAAGTGAGGAACCTCTGGACTACTGGGTGTGCAGGCTTGACCTGTGGCCAGAGCTGGCACAATTTGCCATGGAACTCTTGGCTTGCTCCTCGTCGAGTGTCCTGTCCGAAAGGACGTTCAGCGCAGCAGGGGGGATCGTGACCGATAAGCGCACTCGCCTAGCTCACGACAGTGTGGACTACTTCACATTTCTAAAAATCAAAGAGGCATGGATCTCGGAGGAATTCAACATCTGTGACAACCACGTGCTATTGAATTTTCTCATGCTAGCCCACATATACCCGCCACCACCCAGAACAAAGAATGGTCCTTGTCTTATGTATAAACAGTGGCATAAAAGGCCTTTTCTGTCAGGTGAATGCCTAATTTTTGGGGCCAGTGGCCTTAGTAAAATTTTTATTCAGTGACCGCCTAATGTACCTCCAGTCACATAATCACAAGTTCTTTTCTGTCAGCTGAATGCCTAATTTTTTGGGCCTGTACTGGCCTACAGTAAATTTTTTATCCAGTGACCGCTTAATCTACCTCAAGCCACATCATCACAAGTTCTTTTTTGTCAGATGAATGCCTCATTTGTGGGGCCTGTACTCCAGTGGCCTACAGTAAAAATTTTATCCAGTGACTGCCTAATGTACCTCCAGCCACATAATCACAAGTTCTTTTCTGTCAGATGAATGCCTAATATTTGGGGCCTGTACTGGCCTACAGTAAACATTTTATCCAGTGACCGCCTAATGTACCTCCAGCCACATAATCATAAGTTCTTTTCTGTCAGGTTAATGCCTAATATTTGGGGCCTGTACTGGCCTACAGTAACATTTTTATCCAGTCACCGCTTAATGTACCTCTAGCCACATAATCACAAGTTCTTTTCTGTCAGGTGAATGCCTAATTTTTGGGGCCTGTTCTCCCATGGCCTAAAATAAAAAATTTCTAGGCTCCAGCAAGGCACATTTTTGAGAGTTTCCCTTTAAGACGCATAAAAATGGCCCCTGATTAAAATACATATTTTTTGTGAGAATTTTTGCCAATGATCCCCCTCTGGTATGTCACTGTCCATGTTGTGGGACTATTTGTGCCCTTCTAGTAAGTATTTGGTGGCTGCAAATATTACCTGAAAGTTTTTCAGGTTCGCCTGCCATTAAAGTGAAAGGGGCCCACCACAAACACGCAGTTCGCGAATATTTGATCGCAAACGCGTGTTCACGAACCATCCCGGATGATGTTTGTCCATCACTAATCATTAATATTTTATTTTTAGTCCCACTATTTGTGCAGCATCTCCAAACCTGAGTATGATCCCTCTTACTGGACTGTTCACAAGCTGAAGGTACAGACATTTATGCCAAGAGGACTGGATATTGTTCACATTTTCATGAAAAATTTGTTGGCACACTGGCACAAGGGCAAAGATATACAGGTTTACATTTCCTAAAATTTGTACAAATGTGCATTGCATTACTGAAAATTCTTGTAGTCAGTTATCTCTGTCAGTCCCATAGAGCTGAATGTCTTAAATTTTTAGTTTTTATTTAATTTTATCATTACAAGAAAAATATATATAACACAAAAGAAAAAATATATAAATTAATAATATATAACCTCATTAGGAACCACCTCTACCATCCTCCCCTCCCAGCCACCAAGAGCACAGCAAAAAATTCTTATTTAATATAGAGCACAGAAACCGATGCAACCAGTGGCGTAACTACCGGGGAAGCAGGGGAAGCAGCTGCTTCGGGGCCCGGGCTGCCAAGGGGGCCCGGCGCCCCAAGCAGCGTGTGTGACAGTTTATTTTCAAGTTAGATAAATATCGTGTTCAGGGCCCCTTCACAGCCGCTAGAGTGATCTAATTTTACTGTCTGCTAAAAGTCTCCTGGTCTGGGATTCGAACCCACAACCTCCAATCTATAAGTGAATCAGTGGCAAAGCATTTACCCTCACAGCCATAAAGGCTGCATTACAACTGACTGTAAAAAAAAAAAAAATACATCTATACACATGACAGCTGCCCAAACACACCTAGCACTGCTATATCTGTATATGACAGCTGTCCCTGCACATTCAGCTCTGCTACATCTCTATATATGAACAGCTGCCATGTGTATAGATGTACACTTAGCCAGCTATAACAGTAGAAGTCTCATATTTTTTCACTCAGCCTCAAGGCAGCTCTTATGGTCTAGTGGATAGCTGCTCTGCCTCTGAAGCAGAAGGTCCTGGGTTCGAATCCCAGCAGACTGAAATACAAGCACTGACTCCATAGAAGGGCATACAGGGCGGGACAGAATACAAGGCGGGACACAGGAAGAGGCTGCATCGCATCGCTGACATGGAGGTAAGTAGAAGTGTTTATTTTTTTTTTTTAATACCCGACTGTTACTGCCATGGGGGAGCGGAAGGCACCTGATACTGGCACATGGGGGGAGGGGGGTTGGCACCTGATACTGGCACCTGGGGGGGGGGGGTTGGCACCTGATACTGGCACATGGGAGTGGGGTTGGCACCTGATACTGGCATGGGGGGGGAGGGAGAGAGGCACCTGATACTGGCATGGGGGGGGGGGAGGGAGAGAGGCACTTGATACTGGCACTTTTTTTGTGGTGGTGGTGGGGGGGGGGGGGAGATGGCACTATGATACTGGGACATAGGGGGGGGGGAGGCACCTGATACTGGCACCTGGAGGGGAGAGGGGGGGTTGGCACTTGATACTGGCACATGGGGGGGGGGGCACCTGATACTGGCACATAGGGAGGGGGGAGGGAGAGAGGCACTTGATATTGGCACTTTTTAGTGGGGGGGGGGGGGAGATGGCACTATGATACTGGGACATGGGGAGGAGAGAGGCACTTGATACTGGCACATGGGGGGTGGGAAGGAGAGAGGCACTTGATACTGGCACATGGGGGGAGATGGCACTATGATACTGGGACATGTGGGGGGGGAGAGGCACTTGATACTGGCACATGATAGGGGCACTTACTGGCACATTATTGGGGGGCATTATGGGGGACACTAGGCCGGCAGCCTATCAGAGGCCGGACACTGAGCGGCATCTACTGGGGCACTATATATGGGGCATTTTATACTGGTACATTTTGAGGGGGCACTAGCAGGAAGGGGGGAGAGGAGCACTATGGGGGAAGTTACTGGGGGCACTATATAGGGGTATTTTATACTGGCACATTTTTTGGGGCACTATGGGGACATTAGCTCAACTGGGGGCATTACAAGGGGGTATTTTTTGCACTGTCACATTATAAGGAGAATTATTACTACTGGGGGGGGGGGCATTATGGTGGGTTTTATTACTGCCCCATGGTATGACCCCCTAGTAGCGGCACCAGCCTCTCCCTGCTCTGCTATCCCTCTGCCCCTTCTCCAAATCCTTATTATAAAATCTTTCTCATTAGGATAAAACACAACATCAGCTCCGCCGAGCCCCCGGCCAAAGTGTGGAAGTGGTGTCCGAGATCCCCAAGGGCCGAGCCAAGTAACTGTAAGTGTTCATGTGGAGTATGTTTATGTTATACACATATAGCCTACACTGTGCCACACAATATACAGTATACCGCTACACTGTGCCACACAATATACAGTATACCTCTATACTGTGCCTCACAATGTACAGTATACCGCTACACTGTGCCCCACAATATACAGTATACCGCTACACTGTGCCACACAATATACAGTATACCTCTACACTGTGCCTCACAATATACCGCTACACTGTGCCACACAATATACAGTATACCGCTACACTGTGCCTCACAATATACCTCAACACTGTGCCACACAATATACAGTATACCGCTACACTGTGCCTCACAATATACCTCTACACTGTGCCACACAATATACAGTATACCGCTACACTGTGCCACACAATATACAGTATACCTCTATACTGTGCCACACAATATACAGTATACCGCTACACTGTGCCACACAATATACAGTATACCTCTACACTGTGCCACACAATATACAGTATACCGCTACACTGTGCCACACAATATACAGTATACCGCTACACTGTGCCACACAATATATAGTATACCTCTACACTGTGCCACACAATATACAGTATACCGCTACACTGTGCCAAAGGAGTGGGGTTTACACAGGAGGAGGGAGGTGCGAAGCGCGCTGAGGGGGGCCCTTACAAATATTTGCTGTGGGGCCCAGTCACTTCTAGTTACGCCCCTGGATGCAACCCATGTAACCTCTCTTCCATCTTCAGTATCAAGGCCATTAAACCCCAAATTCCAAATATCAGCCTATGTACTGAGTCTGTTTTCAGATTTAAATAGTTTCACCTCTAATGTCATACAGTATAATATAACATATTTTTTTCCACATGAGGAGGGTAGGTACTAAATGCAACAGCCATTCTCTAGCAATAACTGCCCAAGCCAAAAAAGTAATTTATACATACAGGCAAGCAGGGATATAGATATAGAAATTCCAGACAAGTCACTTCTTTAAAACAGGGAGTATGGGCCGCATTTCTTGTGATTGGCAGGGACCCTAGTGGTCTGACGTCTGCCGATCAGACACATCTCTTACCCTGTGGACAGTTGTCGTAATGGGAGAACCCCTTTAAGACCAAAGGCTTATTCATTTGAGGCGCACCATATTTTCATTAAGAACTACAAGATTTTTCTTTTGATGTATTAAATTACAAAGAACATCCTACATTACAGCATATTAGCTGCTGCTCCAGCATGAGATCTTCTGATAAAAAAAGATGCCTAGTAATCAAACCAACCAAAAAGAACATTTCGAACATAAGCCAACGGCAATACCTTGAAGCAGCTCCCAGGAGCCCAACTACTTTCTTGGACAAACACCATGAAACAAGAGCACATTGGAGATCCCATCAACAACAACTGTGGCTGTAGTGGTGTGACTGTCTGTTGATTCAATTCCTTGCTTTAGGTATACTGCATGCCTCAGTAAAGCCCAATCCTTTTCAAAATAGCTACTGTGCATCAAGTAACACATCAGTTTAATAGCTATGTGTAGCCTTTAGAGTATTTCTTGGCATTTTGTGATCTTTAGCGTTCATAGCTTGCCCTTAGAAAGGGAACTATTCCAAAAAAGCAGAACACAGCAAAGCAGATATGTGTGTTGTATTTGGCTTAAGCCAAGCTCTGAATTTGAAAATGCAAAGCGAACAGCATGGTACTCAAAACAATACATTTCTATTACCAAGTGAATGTGATCCTAAACCTTGTGTACACTTCAACGTGTCTATGTCATTTCCTGTGTAAAAGGTACTTGTTTGTTCAACAGATGTAGTAAACCTCTGTGAGGACCATATGAACTTAACCATGAGTAACATAAAAATCCCACGACACTAGCATAATAAAAGGTGTGAAAAGATATTGTTTTTCTAAGAACATGGGCAAAACTTATAAAAAATGTTTAAACTGAAAACAAATATATCCTGCCTCTTAAATTACTCTTTTTCCCAAACTATTTCATGATCTAGTAAATGGGGACAACTTAAATATACACAGATCTAATATACACATTTAAAATGTAATCAACAAAACGCCAGCAAAAATGCCCTATTAAGGTATGTTGCTGTAATAAAAAAAAAAGTAATTCCCACAAATGATCTTCTTTTGTTTAGTCCAGAGTTGCTCCAGTGGACCAGTGGTGTCCACTCGACTGATACTCATGGGTATTAACAGACACCATGCAAGGTTTTCTATTGACCGCAATGGAACACAGTAACATAATTTGAAAGACTAAAAAAAATATACATCCATTCCGTTCAGCCTATTATACATCAAATTTGATCCAAAGGCAAAAAAAAAACCTCAAGAGGTAGAATACAATTTTTCTCATCTTAAGACAAACAAAAATCCTTCCCAACTCCAAATCAGAATAACTCCCTGGATCAACGGGCTTTCTCCAGTAGTATCTATAACTTGTAATGTTATTATACTTAAGAAATGTATCTAGGCCCCTATTGAACTCTTGGTAAGTTTAGTGAGTGAATTCACCATCAGCACCTCCTCAGACAAAGAGCTCCATAATCTCACAGCTCTTACAGTAAAGAATCCTTTTCTATGTAAAAAACAAACAAAAAAACTAATTTTGATAATTTTCCAGGGTGATGTAGTCCATAGTGTAGATCAAGCACCAAAGTGTTCGGGTGCTCTAGCCGAACACATCGGGATGCTTGGGTGCTCTACCGAGCACCCAAGTATAATGGAAGTCAATGGGAGAACCCGAGCATTAAACCAGGCACCCCCTGCTCTGAAGAGGGGAGGGTGCCTGGTTCATTGGAAAATGTCAGAAATTTATGGAAACACCACCAAAATGGTTCTGAAACAGCATGGGGAGGATGTCTGGATGCATCTTGGACTCCCAGGTCGCTGTTGGGAACGATGTTGTCCAAGTAGTACGCCACTTTTACAGACTGACAATAATACGCACAAAACCAAAGATAAAATCGATTTTAGAGGAAAAATTGTTAGGAAAAAATTACAAGCAAGAGGCACTCTGATACAACCTGTATATCACATAATGGAGGGCCTCGTTCATATTGTGGTACAATTTTTCATTTAGTGGCACTCCTACACTCATAAAGCCTATGCACTAAGTGAAAGGGCTGCCAAAATTTACAAGGAAGCGGCACTCCAATACACACTTTGTTACACATAAAGGAGGGCATCATACACACCCTTGAAAAATTATGATTGATGGCCTGCTGGTGACCCTCTAAAACATTTAGAGCAAGGGCCTGCTGATCTGATAATGTAAAACATTAGGGGAGAGGGCCTGCTGCTGAGCTGACCCTCTAAAACATTATGGTTGAGGGCCTGCTGCTGAGCTGACCCTCTAAAAAATTATATGCCAGGGCCTGCAGGTGAGCTGACCCTGTAAAACATTATATGTGTGGGCCTGCGGGTGAGCTGACCCTGTAAAAGATTGTAGGTGCGGGCCTACAGGTGAGCTGACCCTCTAAAAGTTTGGAGCTGAGGGCCTACAGGTGAGCTGACCCTGTAGAAGATTTTAGGTGCGGGCCTGCAGGTGAGCTGACCCTGTAAAAGATTTTAGGTGTGGGCCTGCAGGTGAGCTGACCCTGTAAAAGATTGTAGGTGAGTGCCTGCTGGTGAGCTGACCCTGTAAAAAATTATATGTGAGGGCCTGCTGGAGAGCTGACCCTGTAAAACATTATATGCGAGGGCCTGCTGGTGATCTGACACTGTAAAAGATTTTAGGTGTGGGCCTGCTGGTGAGCTGACCCAGTGAAAGATTGTGGGTGAGGACCTGCTGGTGAGCTGACCCTCTAAAAGGTTGTAGGTGAGGGCTTGCTGGTGAGCTGACCCTCTAAAAGGTTGTAGGTGAGGGCTTGCTGGTGAGCTGACCCTGTAAAACATTATATGCGAGGGCCTGTTGGTGAGCTGACCCTGTAAAAGATTGTAGTTAAAGGCCTACTGGTGAGCTGACCCTGTAAAAAATTATATGCAAGGGCCTGCTCGTCAGCTGACCCTGTAAAACATTATATGCGAGGGCCTGCTGGTGAGCTGACCCTGTAAAAGATTTTAGGTGCGGGCCTGCTGGTGAGCTGACCCTGTAAAAAGATTTTAGGTGCGGGCCTGCTGGTAAGCTGACCCTGTAAAAGATTGTAGATGAGGGCCTGCTTGTGAGCTGACCTTCTAAAACATTATATGTGGGGGCCTTCAGGTGTGATGACCCTGTGAAAGATTGTAGGTTAGGGCCTGCAGGTGAGCTGACCCTCTAAAAATGTATACACGAGGGCCTGCAGCTGAGCTGATATATGCGAAGGGCATATATGCGAGGGCATTATATGCGACGAATAAGCATGTTGATGTGATGGAAGAGGAGGAGGAGGATGAGAAAAGGAAGTTTCAACCATATACCCTTTGTGGTGGAAGGGGTGCATGGGAATACAGTGTATTCAGTACATTATAAACAACACATTTAAAGTGCCTTTATGTTCATCAGCTTTCCTCTGGTGGAGTCGAGAAGTCATGGTCAATCCAGGCCTTGTTCATTTTTATAATGTCAGCATTTTCAGTTGACAGGCGGATATAATGCCACCAGCAGCACTAAATACCCGCTCAGACAAAACACTGGCGGCAGGGCAGGCCAGCACCTCCAAGGCGGAGAGCGCCAGTAGTTGTAAGGCAAGGAGGGATCATTGAGGACTCTGACACGGTCTGCTATGTACTCCTTCACCATCTTCCAAAATGTTTCCCTCCTTGTGACACTAGGCCGCGCATCAGGGTGAGGGTGCTGGCGGGGTGTCATGAAACTGTCCCGGGCTTTGGAGAGTGTTGCCCTGCCTCGGTTGGAACTGCTGTGTGTTCCTCTTGTCTCCCATCCTCGGTTGGACAAGGAACTATGGACTCTGCCACCAGCGTTGTCAGATGGCAATTTTTCTGGTATTGCACTGTTTTGCTCATCCT
The DNA here is from genome assembly GCF_014858855.1 of Bufo gargarizans. Classification (NCBI taxonomy): domain Eukaryota; kingdom Metazoa; phylum Chordata; class Amphibia; order Anura; family Bufonidae; genus Bufo; species Bufo gargarizans. The sequence continues at coordinate 112,168 of NW_025334630.1, read as the reverse complement.
CTCCACCAGAGGAATAAGAGATGAGAAGTTCTCTTTGTATCGGGTGTCGAGAAGGGCGTACAACCACTAATCCGTGTTGTCTAAAATGCGTATAACGCGCGGGTCGTGGGAAAGGCAGCCTAACATGAAGTCAGCCATGTGTGCCAGAGTACCAACAGGCAAGACTTCGCTTTCGTCATCAGGAGGATCACTCTCAATCTCCTCATCCTCTTCCTCCTCTTCTGCCCACCCACGCTGAACAGATGGAATTAAACTTCCATGGGTACTACCCTCTGTAGCGGAGGCAACCGTCTCCTGCTCCTCCTCCTCTTCATCTTCCAATTCACGCTGAGAAGACAAACTGAGGGTGGTCTGGCTATCACCCTGTGTAATGTCTTCCACCATTTCCACCTCTTCCACATGCAAAGCGTTGTCCTTAATTGTGAGCAGCAAGCGTTTGAATAGACACAGAAGTGGGATGGTTACGCTGATAATAGCGTTATCGCTGCTCACCATCTGTGTTGATTCCTCAAAGTTTCTTAAAACCTCACAGAGGTCAGACATCCATGCCCACTCCTCGCTTGTAAATAGCGGAAGCTGACTGGAAAGGCGATGACCATGTTGCAGCTGGTATTCCACTACTGCCCTCTGCTGCTCATAAAGCCTGGCCAACGTGTGTAATGTCGAGACCCAGCGCATTCTCACGTCGCACAACAGCCGGTGAGCTGGTGTCACGGCCTTTGGTGTGCGCTGTGACACTTATGCCACGCTTGCTGTTGCCTGTGGCAACGTGTTGCTGTTTCAGCATGCAGGGGCAGTGTGACGGCATTTGTGGTGTGTGCCGTGACATGGTTGCCTTGCATGTTGTTGCCTGCGGCAACATGTAGCTTTTTATGCTGATGTGTGCACTTCCCCTGTCAGTTGTTTCCTCCTCTGTCTGCTGCTGGAGGGGTTAACCACCTTGTTGGCCGTGGTCACTAGGTGCTTCATCTTATCTGTGGCTAGAGGCCAGGGGTGAGTGGTACTCCAGCCATGGTGTGTGTTGGAGTTATGCTCCTGGTCTTCATGTTTCCATCTCCCAGAGTGAGGGCCTCCTAGTGGGACATCGAGGTCTCCAGTGATGTCTTCTCTCCCTTACATGTGTTGTATGTTTGGTGTGGGGTTATGATTTGGTGTGTTGTAATGTCTAGCTTGGTGTTCCTTGTCTGGTATGTTCGGTGATATCTTCCAGCATGGTTGCTAGACTTCCTAGCCTGTATGCAGTGCCACCTGGGGCTGCCATGTACCTTGAGGCATGGGGGTCCTGGCGGAGTCTGGTGTGCTGGATGCCTGTGTGCGTTGCTGTTACGGTGTCCTACATATTCATGGGTTCCAGTCGTGGTGGCAGCTTCCAGTCGTGGCGGCAGCGGCAGGTAAGTGTGTCATCTTGTTTTCTTACCTGCCGATTCTCTTGCTGCATATTGTCTTTTCCTTTCCCTGCTTCAAGGCCCTTTGAGACTCCTGTTCTTCCGTGTCCTGGAAGAACAGGCCGCCTCTCCTCAGCTCCTTTGTGAGGGATTCTCAGGGCGACTCAGGGCCTAAGGTATCCAGGGTATGAGCCGTCCTACCATCCAGGTCCGCTTATACGGTGAGGAGTTAGGGCTAGGTATAGGGATGCATTAGGAGGTGACCTGCTCCCTTATACTTCAGGCCTAGTTGCTTTCCTTATCCCCCAGTCATCGTACGGTGGGGTTTTTCCCCATTCCCCACCTTGACAGCTGGCAATTTCAAGAGCTGATGCAGCGTTGACAGACCGGCTGAAGCTGTCGATGACTTGAGGAAATGTGCACACATGCGGCGCACCTTCACCAGTAGCTCAGGCAAATTGGGGTAGGTTTTGAGAAACCGCTGAACCACTAAGTTTAAGACGTGGGCTAGGCATGTGATGTGTGTGAGCTTGCTGAGCTCCAAAGTCGCCACCAAGTTACGGCCATTATCAGACACAACCATGCCTGGTTGTAGGTTGAGTGGTGAGGGCCGGTCTCTTATCCCCTGCCACAGCTCTGTGGCAGTGTGCTGTTTGTCCCCTAAGCATATCAGCTTCAGCACAGCCTGTTGCCTCTTCCACACTGCAGTATTACACTGCTTCCAGCTACCGACTGATAACTGACTGGTGCTGCAAGAGGATAATTCGGAGATGGAAGTGGAGGAGGAGGCGAAGTGGGGGTTGGAGCCACTAAAGTAGGTGCTGGCGGAAATCCTGATCGACGCAGGGCTCGCAATCCTTGTCGTCGGTAGCACCTGTGCCATCCCAGGGTATGAGTCGCTCCCGGCCTCCACAACATTCACCCAGTGTGCTGTCAGGAAAATGTAGCGTCCCTGGCCGAATTAACTTGTCCATGTGTCCGTGGTTAAGTGGACCTTCCCAGTAACTGTGTTGGTCAGGGCACGTGTGATGTTACAGGACACATGTTGGTGTAAGGCTGGCTCGGCACACCTTTAAAAATAGTGGATGCTGGGTAACGCTGTACGGCCACCGACATCAGGCTGCAAAAGGCCTTAGTGTCCACATGCCTAAATGGCAACATTTCCAGGGCCAGTTATTTGGAAGACTGTTGGTACAACTATGGATAACCCAGGGGGAAGGGAGGGGTAAATGACTGCCCCTATTTCTGGCCCATAACAACACCACCAACCCCTTTACATAATGACACAGACACCGTTCTTCCTTTCAACACTTTTATTTTGTTGGGTGGTAATCGGCCACAGCTGATAATTTTAACGGCAACCATAAAACCTTTGAACAGTGCGATCTGCCAGCCGCTGGACTCCCAGCGGGCAGTTCTGCTCATTTCCTCCGATACATCTCCGTTGTCTCGAACTGCCGCCATGAAGGAGAACCGCCCTCAAACGGGGCTCCGACCACCACCCAACAAAAACATGGCCTGCTCAATTCCATCCTGAAGACCGGAGAGGAAAATATCTAGACCAATCTCAGATAAGTGAACACATCCGGCCTCATCAAAGAGCGATTATCGCCCTCCAGCTCACGATGACGAACAACCACACTTCCCCTGGATCTAACAAAACTGGAAATACGCGTGTTAACAGTCCTCCTACAGCTTTCAATCGCAGCACCGCCCTGCCACACCACTCATGGGACTATCTCCGACCATACCAAAACCAACTCCCGAAAAAACGATGGGAAACGTTCCAAATCAGACCGCATAAGGGTCAACAATTCCACTAACGGCACGGACCCCACATCATTGCTACCCGCATGAATGACCAGGATCACCGAGCCACTGGCATGCAAGCCGATATCCACGACCTGCGAAAGGAGTTGAGACCATCTCAAGCCACGGATTCCTCTCCATAAGACGTTCACCTCCCGAAAGCCGAGGGATCTCCCGCCGGGCCGGCAATCAGCCCTCTGCGCCACCCAAAAAATATAAGAGTGGCCGACTATCCACACCGCCGGTCGCACCACACCTGCAAGAAAAAAGAGTCAGCAAAAACCGGAATAACAAAACACATAATAAAAATTTATCCCTGAGAAACAACAATACAATTTATTTTATTTTTTTTGCACCTCACAGGAACAAATCCGGCCTAACGTACCTCGCAAAGCAAGCCGATTTCCACCTACCAATTCTCATAACCTCCGATTCGGGCAGGCCTGCCCTGGCAGCTTCAGTAGCTGCCCCAATACGAAAAGAGTGGGTACCGAATTCCTTCGGATCCACCCCCAATACCTCTAAACAGGACCGGAAGACCCTAGCAAACTGGAACTTAGTCAGCGGGGAACCGTCTGCATGCGCTAAGAAATTGCGGCACGGCGGGCGCAGCGCGCTGTAACCAGTAACTAGGCGGACCGGGCAAGCGACCCCCGGGACCGGACGCAGAGGGATCCACGCTTCCCTCCCAAACTGATCCGTCTTAGAGCGGACAACCCGAATCCTCAAGGAATCATTGCCCAAGACCACATCCTCACAAGAAAAACCACCCGCCCTAAGACCCGAAGGAGCCACTAACTCACCAACTCGCAGAGCAGCAAAGAAGGCGACACTAAAACTACACGAGAACAGCAGCGTCTCAAAAGGCGATATGCAAACCTCAGGAAGCTTACCAATGATGCGGCACAACAGCTTAAACGAGACAGGGCGCCGACTCTCCTGCGATACAAATTCCTTCCTCCAACCCCTCAATGCCTGACGAATAAAAAATCGCCTAGTAACATCCGCGCAACTTGAAATGAAAGGAAACACCTGACAATCTTTGCTGCGCGACCGCTGCCGAAACACTTGCCGCCCTCAACCGCAACAACCATTCAATCGTCACCTCCAAACACAGATCATCCCGAGAGCACACATCCCTGGAACCCACCATACCACACCACTCAGCCCACGCCTTACCATGTGCCTGCCATGTCGCAGGGGAAACCGACGATCGGACCAAGGACATCAGCTGCTGGTCACTAACTCCCACAGGAAAGACGGTAACTCTTGCCCACCGGGTCCGCTTCCGGCAGAAGGGAACGAAAGTCCTGCCAACGAAAACGTGAGAGAGCATCAGCAACTGTGTTCTCAACCCCTGGAACATGGCGAGCCCTGAAATAGATATTGTACTCAAGGCAGCGTAGCACTAGGTGACGCAACAGGGACAAGACAGGAAGGGAAGAAGATGACAAACTGTTAACTGCATACACCACACTCAAATTGTCATTTCAAAACGATACATGTTTGTTTGACAACCTGTTTCCCCACAACTCCACCGAAACAACAATCGGGAAAAGCTCTAGCAGGGTGAGGTTCCTACATAGTCCGGCTTCCCGCCATGCAACAGGCCACTCATCGGCACACCATTCAGTCCCAAAAATCGTCCCAAAACCTAAAGATCCGGAGGCATCTGAAAACAGGCACAGCTCGGAATTCAGGGTAACCCGAGACAAGTAACAAGTGTGGCCATTATAAGATTGCAAAAAGGACTTCCAGATCCGCAGATCATCCTTCATAGACTTAGTGACCCGATGTGGTGACGAGGAGACTTAACCCCTCTAGTAGCCAGAGACAAACGCCGCGCAAAGACCCGCCCCATGGGCATCACCCTGCACGAAAAACATAACAGGCCCAACAGCGACTGCAACTGTAGGAGTGTAACCTTCGCGACCACCAAAAACCCATCAATCAAACCCATTATCTTCTGAAGCTTGTCCAACGGCAACCGGAAGACCATGTCCACCGTATCGATTTCGATTCCCAAAAAAGACAAACGTGTAACCGGGCCCTCCGTCTTATCCGCCGAGATTGGGACTCCGAACCGAGACATCATGACCAGAAAGGTATTCAGCAAGCGCAAGCAACCATCGTCCACACCCGGGGCCACAAACAGAAAGTCATCCAAATAATGCAACATGGACGAAGAGCCCGACTCATACCGCACGACCCACTCCAAAAACGAACCAAACATTTCAAAATAGTGACACGAAATAGAGCAACCCATGGGGAGACACGTGTCATAGTAATACTGGCCGTCCACGCAGCAACCTAACAAATGAAAACAATCAAGATGAACAGGGAGAAGGCGAAAAGCAGACTCAATATCAGACTTGGCCAGGAGAGCGCCCCTGCCGGCATCACGAACCAGGGAAACCGCCCTGTCAAAGGAAACGTATGACACCGAAGCATCCTCCGAACTAATGACATCGTTCACCGACGAGCCCTTGGGATGAGACAGGTGCTGAATCAACCTGAACTTACCCGGTTCCTTTTTAGGGACCACACCCAGAGGGGAAACACGCAAATTAGGGAAGGGCAGGACAGCAAATGGGCCCCTAATCCTACCCAAGGACACTTCCTTTGAAACCTTCTCCCTAAGAACCTCCGGCAACTCCCTAGCGGACTTCAAATTAACAGAAAAAGCCGGGAAACGATTAAGGACAAAAGGAATAAAGAACCCAAAAGAAAAACCAAACCGAAGTTGCGCAGCCGCCTGCTTATTGGGGTACTGGTCTAACCAGGGTCCCATCTCGGCCACGCTCACCGGGGTCCTTAAGGCTGGACTGCTCGTGTGGCCTGGGGAACTTAACGGGAGGTCGGGTGCACTTATTCGCCGGGTGAGGTCCGCCACAGGCGGAGCACTCGTGTTTAAACCTACACAGCCCTGCAAACCTGCAGGTACCCTCATTGTACAACCAACAGGACCCAGGGCGGCGAACGGCCACCGGTCCATGGGAACAAGGTCCCCCTGCACCAGTGGCCGCCGCTGGAAAGGGAGGAGGCCTCTGCGACATCATCAACCTCAACCATGTATCCGTCGCTTTAACCCCCCAACCCATCTCAGGATGCAACACCAAGCGCCGTCTAAACTGCTCATCATACCGCCACCAAGCGCTACCCCCGTGCGATTTATAGGCACTGTAAATGATATCCTAGTAAACAAAAAGGGAAGAGGAGGAGCTAGACCGCACCCTGCGCTGACGTGACCGCTGGGGAGGAGGTGGAGGTGGAGGCAACAAAGATTGCAGTAACGCAGGGGGGGAGGGGGAGCGTCCTGCACACTAGCTAAAGCAGGAACTGGCATGGTGACTTCAGCTAAAGGGGGCACTGGAGGGTTAATTGCCTGAACAGGGGGCTGTTCCTGCAGCACAGGGACTGACACAGATTGAGAGGCAGGAGGAGTGAGAGGAACCTCCTGTGAGGAGGAACTACTAGCCTGCGCTCCCATAGCAGCACCGCTCACAGCAGACCCGGCCACACTAGTACATGCGGCCGAGGCAGAAACAGGGACCGGAAGGGGCGGAGCTAAGAATGTCCCGCCGCGAACAGGGAGCTGCCGGCTGGCCCGAGAAGAACCAGCACAGACAGCAGCGCCCGAGGTAACAGGGGAAAAACGGGGGGGACTGTGACCAAGCCTAACGGGGGGGCGGATTTGCCAAGAAGACCGCTGGACCCCCGCTGAGAAACTTGGGCATGTATTAGGGACAACCTCCCCAGCAGCACCCACCACACCAGGGGAGAAGGAAGGCCCAAGGCTGCCCAGAAACGAGCGCAGCCATCCCTCACCCCCCTCCGCCGTTCTCGCCAGCAAAACCTCCTGCAAGGGAGCATCACCTGCGGCCATCTCTATGCGGAGCTGCACACACGGCACCACGTTTCGTTCAAAGAGGAAGAGGAAGGCGGGAACAGGGCTTAAGTAAACCGCTAGCCCCCGCCTCCTCCATCTCCCGGACAATTAACCAGTTCATATCCTCCTGAACCCTAAAATCACTAGGGGACATAAACAACCCCCGCAGGGGCTAACAGGGAGGGAGAGGGGAAAAAGGGGGGGGAGTGGAAGGACCACCAGTCCCTGTCCACCCTCCCTATACAGTCAGGTGGCCACCAAACTGTGCATTTAGTGCTATAGCCTGTGAGTGGGTGGCTGGGTATTTGCGCTTGCGTTTAAATGCCTGGGGTAAGGACATTTGTATGCTGTGCTGGGACACGGAAGTGGTTCTAGTCGCTGATGGTGCTTGCGAAGGTCCAAGTGCAGGGCAGGAGACATCCGTTTGTGGCAATATTAGATTATCCAGCTCACCTTTGTACGCATGTGAAATAGCATTATCCCATAAAGGTCAGTGCACGGACTGGTGAGATGAGATCCAAGGCATATCCAAGACAATAAACACGTCCAGCTCTTTTCAGTTAAAAGATTTTTCTTTGGTTCCTTTATTGAATACGGTACAAATAATTTGTTTGTGCAGCAAGGGAATCCCAACCTCTTAACGTGGGTCTTCAGATTTTATTTGTACCATATTCAATAAAGGAACCAAAGAAAAATCTTTTAACTGAAAAGAGCTGGACGTGTTTATTGTCTGGGAGACATCCGGGCCTGTGCCTTCGACAGGGGATTGGCCAGCACCTAACACAGGGGAAGAGGAGGCAGTGATGTGACCCACAGACACAGATTGTGGACCCAGGCATTCGGCCCACCTATCACGGTGCTTTGATGGTATTTAGGATCATGCTGGTGGTGGTGAGGTTGCTAGTGTTCACAACCCTGCTCATTTTTGTATGATACAGGTTGCAAATTACAATTCTTTTGTCGTCCGCACTTTCCTCAAAAAAGCGCCAGACTGTGGAACATCTACCCCTTGGCAAGGGAGATTTCTGCAAGGGGGTGCTCCAGGGAACAGCTGCAGGCCTGTTTGGTGTGGCCCGCCTTCTCCCTTTTGCCACCCCACTGCCTATTCCAGCCTGTTGCAGTGTAGCAGATCCCTCCCCCTCTGTACTGCTGTCCTCGCTCGGCTTTCCACCTTCCCAGGTTGGGTCAGTGACTTTATTGTCCACCACCTCCTCTTCCCCTTCCTCACTATGCTCATCCTCCTGATTTTTTTACCTAACCACTACCTCAGTGATTGACAACTATGTCTCATCCTCTTCATTAACCTCTTGAGACAGTAATTGCTGTTGAGTTATTGGCAACTGTGTCTCATCATCATCCACCTCATTAAACAGTAATAGCCGTTCCCCACCATCATCTTTTTGTGATTGTGGATGCTCAAGAGTTTGGGAATCAGGGGACAAGATCTGTCCCTCCTCAAGCGTGCTTGGTGAGAGGGCCAAATCAAAGAATGGCGCTGAAAAGAGCTCCTTGGAATATCCGAGTGTGGGGTCACTTGTTTACCCAGACTCTGCATGGTGGGAGGAAGGAGGATCAGGGTGAGGATTGGGTTGAGCAGACTCTTGGCTACTGAGACTGGACTTGGTGGAAGACAGGGTGGTGTTTAACTAACTGGAAGCATTATCTGCTGCAATCCAACCGACCACCTGGTCGCACTGGTCTGACTTCAAGAGTGGTGTCCTGCGCCGCTCTGCAAACTGGGACATGAAGCTAGGTATTGTGGATGATTGTTTTTCTTATGCTCTGGCAGCAGGCATGTTTTTACTGCACCCAGGGCCATGGCCTCTGCGTGCACCATCAGCATCACGACCACTGCCCCGTTCCTTACTGCTCGCCTTCTTCATATTAAATGTTATATATCAGTGGTGCCCAACCCTTTTTGGTCTGAGGGCCGCACTAGAGTTGGTATAAATTTTGCGGGCCGGAACCAGGTAGCTTTGCCAGAAAGAAATGCAAACGCTGTGAGGGGGCACGTGTGAGCATTACTACTGTGAAGAGGGCACGTATCTGGGCATAACTACTGTGAGGGGGCACATATCTGGGCATAACTATTGTGAGGGGGCACATATCAGGGCATAACTACTCTGAAGAGGGCACATATCAGGGCATAACTACTGTGAGGGGGCACGCATGAGCATTACTACTGTGAAGAGGGGACATATCTGGCATAACTACTGTGAGGGGCATATATCTGGGCATAACTACTGTGAGGGGGCGCATAGGGTATAACTACTGTGAGGAGGGCACATATCAGGGCATAACTACTGTGAGGGGGCACATATCTGGGCATAACTACTGTGAGGGGGCACATATCTGGGCATAACTACTGTGAGGGGCACATATCTGGGCATAACTACTGTGAGGGGGCACCTATCAGGGTATAACTACTGTGAAGAGGGCACATATCTGGGCATAACTACTGTGAGGGGACACATATCTGGGCATAACTACTGTGAGGGGGCATGTGTGAGCGTTACATCTGTGAAGAGGGCACATATCTTGGCATTATTACTGTGAGGGGGCATGTGATGTATACATGTGTGTAATGTATGTAGTGCAGTATGTGATTATCAAACACTGCACTACATACATTACACACATGTATACATCACATACTGCGCTGTCACCTTCTTCTGCAGGTCTACCTTGATGTCTGGTCTTTAGGCTTCAGTCAGATCCTCCACTGCCATGCTTGCGCCGTGTGCCCGACACCATCAGGAGCTGGCCCCTCCTCCTTTCATCTCCCGCCGGCTTCTCCTACAGCAGGCCGCTCTATCGCTCCAGTGCCCACCCAATCTTACCAATCAGGGGCATAGGTAGAAATGACTGGGCCCCATAGCAAAAACATTTATGGGCCCCCCCCTCCAGGATCTCCTACAACCACATACCTATCGGACCTCCCACCCCTTCCAGAGCTCCCACCCAAACACCCCTCCAGGACCTCCCACCCCAACATCCCCACACCCCTTCCTAGATCCCCCTAAGTGTCATCCATAGATCCCCCCTCAGTGTCATCCACAGATCCCCCCCTCAGTGTCATCCACAGATCCCCCTTCAGTGTCATCCTCAGATATCCCCCTCAGTGTCATCCACAGATATCCCCCTCAGTGTCATCCACAGATATCCCCCTCAGTGTCATCCACAGATATCCCCTCAGTCTCATCCACAGATATCCCCATCAGTGTCATCCACAGATATCCCCCTCAGTGTCATCCACAAATATCCCACACAGTGTCATTGTCACCACCAGACATCTGAGAAGCTCTGACAGATGTCTTTCAGAACCTCCTCCTTGAGGTTCCTTTTTTTTTGCTTTCATTTTCTCATCTCGTTAGCCTCTCTTAGCTGTCATGTAGTTGCACTGATTGCAGCCCTTTAAATCCCTTCCCAGACTGCTTCACTTTGCGGTTTATATTCCTTCCTGGAGTGTGTGCATGCTGATCCTACTTCTGAGTCTTCTACAGATAAGTTTTGTTCATTCATTTGTGTTTTTCTGTTTGCTGGATCCCAGGTGACCCTGACTCCCTCCGTATCAAGTGTAGGGAGCCGGTGGTCGTGTCCCCTCACTATTATAGGGTGTTCAGGTGTTATACAGTCAAGGTACGAGGATATGCGATCATCTACCATTGGGATTTTCGCATAGGCTGAGCAGTCAGGGAGAGTGCCAGGTCTGATGCAGGGCTCTCCCTTTTGTTCCTTAGTTTTGGATCCAGTCAGTCGGATATTCATTTTGTGTCTTCTAGTTTCCTGTACACCTTCCGTGACATTACTGTCACCACCAGACATCTGAGAAGCTCTGACATATGTCTTTCAGAACCTCCTCCTTGAGCTTCCTTTTGTTTTGCTTTCATTTTCTCATCTCGTTAGCCGTCTTTCAGCATTTTGTGACCAGCATTTTTTATCATTTAATGGGGAAATTTGTATTAGTGTATCTAGATGACATTTTGATTTTTTCTCCTGATTTCAAAACTCATAAGGAACACTTACGTCAGGTCTTGCTTATCCTGCGGGAGAATAAATTGTACGCTAAACTGGAAAAATGTGTGTTTGCGGTTCCAGAAATTCAATTTCTGGGGTTTCTTCTCTCCGCTTCTGGTTTTCGCATGGACCCCTAGAAGGTCCGCGCTGTGCTTGAGTGGGAGCTTCCTGAGAATCAGAAGGCGCTGATGTGTTTTTTGGGTTTTGCCAATTATTACAGGAAGTTTATTTTGAATTATTCCTCTGTTGTTAAACCACTCACTGATATGACTAGAAAGGGGGTAGATTTTTCCTCCTGGTCGGTAGAGGCGCGTAAGGCCTTTTCTAATATCAAGGAGAGTTTTGCTTCCGCTCCCATCTTGGTACAACCTGATATTTCTCTACCCTTCATAGTTGAGGTTGATGCTTCTGAGGTGGGTGTAGGTGCGGTCTTGTCTCAGTGTCCCTCTCCTGCCAAATGGCGACCGTGTGCCTTTTTCTCGAAGAAACTCTCCTCCGCGGAGAGAAATTAAGATGTGGGAGATAGGGAGTTGTTGGCCATCAAGTTGGCTTTTGAGGAATGGCGCCATTGGCTAGAGGGAGCCAGACACCCTATTACCGTGTTTACTGACCATAAGAATCTGGCCTACTTGTAGTCAGCCAAGCGTCTGAACCCGAGACAGGCTAGATGGTCTTTGTTCTTTTCAAGGTTTAATTTTGTTGTCACGTTCCACCCTGGGGTTAAGAATGTGAAGGCGGATGCCCTGTCACGTTGTTTTCCGGGAGGTAGGAAATTTGAAGACCCGGGTCCCATTTTGGCTGAAGGTGTGGTGGTCTCTGCTCTTTATCCTGAATTGGAGGCAGAGGTTCAGGTAGCCCAGTCAGAGGCTCCTGATCTTTGTCCTCCTGGGAGGTTGTTTGTGCCTCTCGCTTTAAGACACAAGATTTTTAAGGAACACCACGATACTGTCCTTGCTGGGCACCCGGGGGCAAGAGCCACAGTGGATCTCATCGCTCAGAGATTCTGGTGGCCGGCGCTTCGTAAGTCGGTTGAGGGTTTTGTGGCAGCCTGCGAGACCTGCGCTCGTGCCAAAGTCCCTCATTCACGGCCATCAGGTCCTCTCCTTCCGTTACCCATTCCTTCCCGTCCATGGACACATCTGTCCATGGACTTCATTACGGACCTGCCTCGTTCCTCGGGGAAGACTATGATTCTGGTGGTGGTGGACCGTTTTAGCAAAATGGTGCATTTCATTCCTTTTCCTGGCTTTCCCAATGCTAAGACGCTGGCGCAGGTATTTATTGATCACATTGTCAAATTGCATGGTATTCCTTCAGACATAGTCTCTGATAGGGGCACACAGTTTGTTTCCAGATTCTGGAAGGCTTTCTGTTCTCGCTTGGGGGTTCGGTTGTCATTCTCTTCTGCTTTCTACCTGCAGTCGAATGGTCAGACAGAGCGCGTCAATCAGAATCTGGAGACATATCTGCGCTGTTTTGTGGCGGAGAATCTGGAGGATTGGTGTTCTTTTTTGTCCCTTGCTGAGTTTGCTTTAAATAACCGTCATCAGGAGTCCTCTGATAAGTCACCATTTTTTGGTGCATATGGGTTTCATCCGCAGTTTGGGACATTCTCTGGAGAGGGGTCTTCTGGTTTACCTGATGAGGACAGATTCTCCTCGTCTTTGTCATCTATTTGGCAAAAGATTCAGGATAATCTAAAGAGCATGAGTGAGAGATATAAGCGTGTGGCGGATAAGAGACGTGTGCCTGGTCCGGACCTGAATGTTGGTGATCTGGTGTGGTTGTCTACTAAGAATATCAAATTGAAGGTTCCCTCCTGGAAGTTGGGTCCTAAGTTTATTGGGCCTTACAAAATCCTGTCCGTCATCAATCCTGTTGCCTACCGTCTTGATCTTCCTCAGACTTGGAAGATCCATAATGTTTTTCATAAGTCCTTATTAAAACCTAATGTCCAACCAATTGTACCCTCGTCTTTGCCTCCTCCTCCGATTGTGGTTGATGGTAATCTTGAATTTCAGGTCTCTAGGATTGTGGATTCTCGTGTTGTCCGCGGTTCTCTCCAGTACCTCGTTCATTGGGAGGGTTATGGTCCTGAGGAGAGGATGTGGGTCCCAGTGACGGACATTAAGGCCACTCGTCTCATCAGGGCTTTCCATAGGTCCCATCCTGAGAAGGTGGGCTCTGAGTGTCCGGAGTCCACTCGTAGAAGGAGCGGTACTGTCACCACCAGACATCTGAGAAGCTCTGACAGACGTCCTTCAGAACCTCCTCCTTGAGGTTCCTTTTGTTTTGCTTTCATTTTCTCATCTCGTTAGCCTCTCTCATCTGTCATGTAGTTGCACTGATTGCATCCCTTTAAATCCCTTCCCATACTGCATCACTTTGCGGTTTATATTCCTTCCTGGAGTGTGTGCATGCTGATGCTACTACTGAGTCTTCTACAGATAAGTTTTGTTCATTCATTTGTGTTTTCCTGTTTGCTGGATCCCAGGTGACCCTGACTCCCTCCGTATCAAGTGTAGGGAGCCGGTAGTCGTGTCCCCTCACTATTATAGGGTGTTCAGGTGTTATACAGTCGAGGTACGAGGATATGCGATCATCTACCATTGAGATTTTCGCATAAGCTGAGCCAGGTCTGTTGCAGGGCTCTCCCTTTTGTTCCTTAGTTTTGGATCCAGTCAGTCGGATCTTCATTTTGTGTCTTCTAGTTTTCTGTACACCTTCCGTGACATTAACTCAGTTCGCCCAGGCTGGCCAGGTGCAGAACAGTGTAACTGTCACGGTGGGGAGTTGGGGAAACCCCCCACCGTACATTGTAAGAAGGATAACAGATAGCTGCTAGGCCAAGAAGCCGACAAAAGGGAAGCAGGTCACCTTCTATAGCGTCATTAACTCCCTAACTCCTCGCCGTATGAGCAGACCCCGAAGGTAGGACGGCTCATACCCTGGAAACCTGGGACCCTGAGTCGCCCTGATAATCCCTCAGATAGGAGCAGGGAGGATACGTCCTGTTCATCCTAGACACGGAAGAACAAGAGTCTCTTTAGACCTAATAGCAGGGAAAAGGAGAGACCATACACAGCAAGAGGATCGGCAGGTAAGAACACAAGACAACACCCGAACACCCGAAGTCTCCACGACTGGAACCCGTGCATACGTACAGGAGCCCTAACACCAAAGAGGGCGCTGTACCATCAACTCACACAGGTATCCAGCACAGCAGACTCCGCCAGGACCCCCATGCCGCAAGGTGCATGGCAGCCCCAGGCAGCACTGCATACAGGCTAGTGGTTCACTCCTCCGGGAAACCAACCTCCTTCCGGAGGACACAACACACAGGGAAAATGTCTTACATACATGCAGGGACAAACACCAACAACAACCCCGACATGTAATAAATGTCCTGAACACACCCTGAACATAAACCCACACCTAACATACAACAAGTGAGGTAGGGTATAAGGAACATACAAAAGGAAGACAATTTTTGTCCAAAAAGGTGGCCCTCAAAGACTGGGTAAGTTCACCCAGGAAAGGAGCAGAGCTCCAACACCAAATAAGGCTGGAGTAACACTGCCCCCAGTCAGGAAGCCACAGATAAAGTCAAGCTAGTGGCCACACCCAGGACACACCTAAATCCCCACTAGCTAGAGGATTAACCCCTCGCTCACCAAACCGCAGGGAGACACACCTTAAAGGGAAAATGCACGTGCAAACCGACAACAACACGTTGCCACCTGCAACCAGTCTGCACGGCAACCGCGTCACAGTCAAACAAAAATATGACCGTGACAGTGACACCACCATTCTTTGCCTACAGTGGCTGAGCACAAGGTGGAGGATGAGGAGGCAGAGGAGGACATTGGCGCTGCAATCATGGTATGAGAACGCGGAGGAGTCATTGGCATCACCTGGGCAAGTTGTTGGTGTGCCTGGGCTGGAACCACATTTACCCAGTGGGCAGTAAAGGACATACACTCACCTAAATAATTATTAGGAACACCATACTAATACAGTGTTTGACCCCCTTTTGCCTTCAGAACTGCCTTAATTCTATGTGGCATTGATTCAACAAGGTGCTGATAGCATTCTTTAGAAATGTTGGCCCATATTGATAGGATAGCATCTTGCAGTTGATGGAGATTTGAGGGATGCACATCCAGGGCACGAAGCTCCCATTCCACCACATCCCAAAGATGCTCTATTGGGTTGAGATCTGGTGACTGTGGGGGCCATTTTCGTACAGAGAACTCATTGTCATGTTCAAGAAACCAATTTGAAATGATTCGAGCTTTGTGACATGGTGCATTCTCCTGCTGGAAGTAGCCATCATAGGATGGGTACATGGTGGTCATGAAGGGATGGACATGGTCAGAAACAATGCTCAGGTAGCCTGTGGCATTTAAACGATGGCCAATTGGCACTAAGGGACCTAAATTGTGCCCAGAAAACATCCCCCACACCATTACACCACCACCACCAGCCTGCACAGTGGTAACAAGGCATGATGGATACATGTTCTCATTCTGTTTACACCAAATTTGGACTCTACCATTTGAATGTCTCAACAGAAATCGAGACTCATCAGACCAGGCAACATTTTTCCAGTCTTCAACAGTCCAATTTTGGTGAGCTCGTGCAAATTGTAGCCTCTTTTTCCTATTTGTAGTGGAGATGAGTGGTACCCGGTGGGGTCTTCTGCTGTTGTAGCCCACCTTTCTTTCCTATTCTGACATTCAGTTTGGAGTTCAGGAGATTGTCTTGACCAGGACCACAACCCTACATGCATTGAAGCAACTGCCATGTGATTGGTTGACTAGATAATCGCATTAATGAGAAATAGAACAGGTGTTCCTAATAATTCTTTAGGTGAGTGTATATTAATCAAGGTGGGCACCAAAATAACAGTTACGGTAAATTACACAGCTTATTCATCCCATGTTGAGAATAAAGGTGTAATAGAATTGTTTATCTATTAAACAAGATGGACACCCAAATAACGGTTATATTACACAGCTTATTCACCACAATTTGAGAATAAAGGAGTAACAGAATTGCTTATCTAATAAACAAGGTGGGCACCCAAAAAACTGTTATATTACACAGCTTATTCACCATGAAGCAACTGCCATGTGATTGGTTGACTAGATAATCGCATTAATGAGAAATAGAACAGGTGTTCCTAATAATTCTTTAGGTGAGTGTATATTGTTCTTGACCATAGTTACAGCTCCACACGTCGATGCTGTCATGAACTGTACCAGACACCGAAGGCTCAAGGACTGGCCCACCTTCTGCTGTACATACATATGCAGAGCCGATACAGCTATTTTAGAGATGTGGTGACTGCTTGGGACTGTCCATCTTGGCTTGGCACAAACCATTAGTTCTCTGAAATGTGCAGAGTCAACCACATGGAAAGGGAGGGACTGTAGTACCAGCAACTTGGCCAGAAGCAGGTTCAGTTTCTGCACTGTTGAATGAGTGCATGTATACTGTTGTCTCATTGCAATCGCCTTGGTGATCGATTGCTGGCGAAACACATGGCGAGGAGGAGCATCAGAACCAATAGACGATGGGAAGAAAACACAGCTCCCTTCTGTGGAGGTGGTGGAACCCTGACTGCTGGAGAAGGGATGAGGGCCACTGTACCACTACATTAGCACCACAGTTTTCCCAGACCACTTTATGGTGATGCTCCATGTGTTGATGCAGGGCCGTGGTGTCAACATTGGCACCCTTGCCATGCTTCACCTTCTGCCCATAGATCCTACATATAGCCACGCTGACGTCCACAAGTGACTTGCTGAAAAATTTTACACCAGTGAGTATGGCATTTAACCCCACGACTCTGCGCTGACTGCCCGCTGTTGCCTCTATGAAGCCGTGCACTGCTAGATGGGCACTGCCCTCCATTGAGGCTCCTGAGTAGCAGACAGTCTACCCCAAGCACGTTTAGCTGCAGATCTGTTTCCACCCTGCTGGCTCATCGGCACACTGCCACCCTGCTGCTGTCTCAAGGGCCTGCCACCATCCTTGCCCCCTGATGATGATGAAGCCCCCCTCTTCACCCAGCTCCCACTTGCGATCGGCTGCATCATCATTCACTATCTGCTCGCCACTTATGTCACCCTCCCCAGTCTTATGACCATGTCCCTGACGCTCTCAACACCTGCTCCCATGCGACTCTCATCATCGCTACTTGCACGCCTACAGTAGGAAGTAGCAGACGTCTCATCCAAATCTGCGCTGGGCAGTAGCTGCTGACTATCCTCAGTAATATCTTCCTCACTGAAAAGCAGAGCAGGCCTTTGCCTGGCATAAGGAGCAGAAAAGGAAAGAGGCAGGTTCAAGACAGGTGAGGGCAGAGCTTGTTCCTGGGCCATGCCAACTCAGTGTGGTGTCAGAGGAGTCAACCATTCCAGGACGGCGAAATTGGTTGTCAAAACATGGCTGGATGACACTGGCAGCTCTGGCCTGTTGCTGCAGCTGCTGCTACCAATCCCCTTTCTTCTGCTGCTATTTCTGCTGACTCCAGCAACATTTTTGCCACTGCCCATTTCTTTGGAGAGCCCTGGCACCTCCTCGTTGGACATACTGTAAGGTAACAGTAATTGTATATGTAATATTAGTTATTCAATGTCAATGTGGACACCACACTAACAGTTATATTACACTATTACACTGTTTATTCACCCCAATATGAGAATCAAGGCCTAATAGAATCGTTTAACTATAAAATCAGGTGGACACCACTATAATGGTTATATTACACAGTTTATTCACCCCAATATGATAATCAATGCATAATGGGATTGCTTATCTAATCACCACCATAACGGTTATATTACATTGTTTATTCATTAGGTCACAGAAGCGTTATTGGAAGAGGGATAAACAAATGGCTTACTGAATAAAATCCTCTAAAACATAAGCTTTAATAAAACTAATAATCAGAAAATAAATATATATATATATATATATATATAACCCCCACATAAATAGTATACATAGAAATGATAAATGTGCCCACAGAAAAGAGTGTGGCTCTTAGGGGCGGGAGCACCATTTTCAAACACCTATCATTCCAGGTATAAACAGGGGTGGTTTTGGACTTATTATTGCACCCACATCATCTTGGTTGCCAGTATCCTTACCTCATCTGATGTTGCCTTTTGTCCCCCGATGAACCAATGACCATATTCAATGGGGAAACGCGTCGGGACTTATTATGGCAAGCTTTTTTTTTTTTTTTTTTTTTTTTTAGGGCTTTCCGGGACATTTTTCATGGTTTAGCCACCGATAAGTGGCGGGTGCTCTACTTTTACATAGTAACATAGTACATAAGGCCGAAAAAAGACATTTGTCCATCCAGTTCGGCCTGTCATCAAGCAAGATGATCCAGAGGAAGGCAAAAAACCCCTGTGAGGTAGAAGCCAATTTTCCTCACGTTAGGGGAATAAAAATTCCTTCCCGACTCCAATCAGGCAATCAGAATAAATCCCTGGATCAACGATCTCTCTCTAGTAGCTATATCCTGTAATATTATTACACTCCAGAAATACATCCAGGCCCCTCTTGAATTCCTTTATTGTATTCACCATCACCACCTCCTCAGGCAGAGAGTTCCATAGTCTCACTGCTCTTACCGTAAAGAATCCTCTTACCGTAAAGCAGGGATAGCCAAAAAGGGGACACCCAGGTGCAGTTCATCTCCTGACAATATTGCCAATTATGGTGACAAACCCTAGTGGGCGTATCTCCAAAAACTACAGGAACCGTAAGTAAATCTACCAACACAGCCCACATTGTTTTCACATGGTATTGTCTATGTTTATTTGCCCAGGATATGCCTCAGTATCTGCTCTAGTATATTTCGACACACTCTTTTCTGTGGGCACATTTATCATTTCTATGTATACTATATATGTGGGGGTTTTATATATATATATATATATATATATATATCTTTTCTGATTATTCGTTTTATTATGTATTATTAAATACCGAGGGTTTTTTCAGTAAGCTACACTGTTTATTCACCCATATATGAGAATCAATGCCTAATGGAATTGCTTATCTATGAAATCAGGTGGACGCCACTATAACGGTTATACTAAACTGTTTATTCACCCAAACATGAGAATCAAGGCCTAATGGAATTGCTTATACACTCACCTAAAGAATAATTAGGAACACCATACTAATACAGTGTTGGACCCCCTTTTGCCTTCAGTACGTGGCATTGATTCAACAAGGTGCTGATAGCATTCTTTAGAAATGTTGGCCCATATTGATAGGATAGCATCTTGCAGTTGATGGAGATTTGAGGGATGCACATTCAGGGCACGAAGCTCCCGTTCCACCACATCCCAAAGATGCTCTATTGGGTTGAGATCTGGTGACTATGGGGGCCATTTTAGTACAGTGAACACATTGTCATGTTCAAGAAACCAATTTGAAATTATTTGAGCTTTGTGACATGGTGCAGTCTCCTGCTGGAAGTAGCCATCAGAGGATGGGTACATGATGGTCATGAGGGATGGTCAAATTCGGACTCTATCATTTGAATGTCTCAACAGAAATCGAGACTCATCAGACCAGGCAACATTTTTCCAGTCTTCAACAGTTCAATTTTGGTGAGCTTGTGCAAATTGTAGCCTCTTTTTAATATTTGTAGTGGAGATGAGTGGTACCCGGTGGGGTCTTCTGCTTTTGTAGCCCATCCGCCTCAAGGTTGTGCGTGTTGTGGCTTCACAAATGCTTTGCTGCATACCTTGGTTGTAACGAGTGGTTATTTCAGTCAACGTTGCTCTTCTATCAGCTTGAATCAGTCGGCCCATTCTCCTCTGACCTCTAGCATCAACAAGGCATTTTCACCCACAGGACTGCCGCATACTGGATGTTTTTCCCTTTTCACACCATTCTTTGTAAACCCTAGAAATGGTTGTGTGTGAAAATCCCAGTAACTGAGCAGATTGTAAAAATACTCAGACCTGCCCGTCTGGCACCAACAACCATGCCACGCTCAAAATTGCTTAAATCACCTTTCTTTCCCATTCTGACATTCAGTTTGGAGTTCAGGAGATTGTCTTGACCAGGACCACAACCCTACATGCATTGAAGCAACTGCCATGTGATTGGTTAACTAGATAATCACATTAATGAGAAATAGAACAGGTGTTCCTAATAATTCTTTAGGTGAGTGTATATTAATCAAGGTGGGCACCAAAATAACAGTTACGGTAAATTACACAGCTTATTCATCCCATGTTGAGAATAAAGGTGTAATAGAATTGCTTATCTATTAAACAAGATGGACACCCAAATAACGGTTATATTACACAGCTTATTCACCACAATTTGAGAATAAAGGCGTAACAGAATTGCTTATCTAATAAACAAGGTGGGCACCCAAAAAACTGTTACATTACACAGCTTATTCACCCCAATTTGAGAATGAGGGTCTCTTCACACATCCGCGATTTTTTTCCGGATCTGTTACGGATTTTGCGGACCCATTTATTTTCAAAGGGGCCGGAACAGATGCTATGTGCTGTCCGCATCCGCATTTCTGGATCCGCAATTGCGGCCAAGAAAAGGCATTTTCTATTCTAGTGCCGGCGATGTGTGGTCCGCAAATTGCGGAACACACATTGCCGGTGTCCGTATTTTGCAGACCACAAAACACCTACGGACGTGTGAATGGACCCTAAAGGCGTAATAGAATTGCTTATTTATTAACCAAGGTGGGCACTATTCAATTAGATAGCTCTGTGCCCTACACAGGGGATTAATGCAAACTGCACTGTCTCCTATGGATCCCTTCAGCTTACAGAGCATGTGCTGTGCTGCAGTCTCCCTAGGCTCTCCCTACATTGTCTGAAAACTCTCCCTACGATCTCTTTACACTGACCCTACACTGACCCTATCCCAGATTATACTATAAAAAGCTTTGTAAAACACTTTTACTAGCACTTGTTACCTCTGTCCCTATGCTCAGTTCACTGTAAAATGGCGGAGACCGGGTAGGATGACGCCTTTTATAGGGCTGTGACATAACAGGGGCTGGCTATCTGGTGAATGGCTGGCTGCACGGCATTATGGGTAATCCCACTTTACCAGGCTTCTTACTTTCCCTTTGTAATATGTGCAGCAGCCATTTTAGAAAAAAATCTCATTCGTTACCACGAAGCGCAAAGAAATTCACATTTTTGCCGAATCAAATTTTTCATGAAATTCAGATCGAATTCAACTTGTTAATTTTAATTTACTGAACACTATTTCTAAATTTTGGAAGATGTTTTGTTCTAAGTTGGATATTACGCTTTCTTTTTTGTCAGTTTTTCAACCTGAGACCAACAGTCAGACAAAATGGTTAAACTAGTCTTTAGAGCAATATTTGAGGTGTAATATTTCTGACCGTTAGTTTGGGTGTCTCATTTAGTCCTGGCAGAAATCTCCATAAACAGCCATGTTAGCAGTTCTATTGATACCTCTCTGTTCCTTTGTAATTATGGTTTTCACTTGTTGTTCTTTTTCGTCCTCTATTTCTGATAATCCAGAGGTTGATATCTCTGCAAACAAACTGTGCACAGTCTGGGCACAAGGTAGGCCAAGCAGACTCAGCACTGACATCATTCCTGTCGGCGGGGTATTTAAACAGGCTACTGCTGACCCACAGTTGACTGTGATTGGCAGGGGCGTAGCTAAAAGCTCATGGGCCCTGGTGCAAGAGTTCAGCTTGGGCCCCCCCTTCCCTCAGTGCTTGTTTGCCTCAGGCAGCAGGAAGGCTACGTGCTCCCCTGCCCCTTTCAAACATTAAAAGGGCACCCCCTCATGCCAAATTGATGACCCAACCCCTTCCCTCCAGCCAGAGGTGTAAATTGACCAGGATGCACTTTCTATAATGCCAGTGACTTATGTGGCACAAGGGTCTTTGGGCCCCTCAGGCTCCTGGGCCCGGTAGCGACTGCTACCTCTGCACCCCCTATAGCTACGCCCCTGGTGATTGGTCTTCTTGCTTAACACGCTTAGTTTGTGTTTTATGTGGATTCCTGGACTTCTGACCTTCTGCCTGTTAGTGACTTTGCCTCTGACTACTGATTTTGTCTCTGATGTTTCCTGGTTGGTATATTACTCTGTGTTTGTTTCTTCCATGGCTCTGACATTATTCTCTGGTTTTGATTCAATCTATCTGATTTCCCCTTTGTCACCCCTGAGTAGGTCCGGCACACTTAGTCAGATCAAGGAATATCACCCAGTTGGGGGCCACATCATCTAAGTAGATAGAAACAGTGGTGTGGGTGGAGGTCATGTCGGCACTGTTCCCTACCTAAGGTGACAATTGCCTGACATCTCCTTCATCTGCTTTTGCCATCACCCATTTACTAGCACCATTCTGTTCCTGTCCTGTATCGGCGAGTTTCTACTTTTGTACATTTGTTATCTGCTAGCATTGATACATGCTTCATAATATTATTCTTCCGACAGTCCTGTTGTTATACAATTCAGCCCTTCGGTAAGTCCTGTTCGAGAAACTGCTATAGGTGAAATCCAGTTCTGCAGTCTTGTTAATAACCAACATTGTTACAGTATTCTAGTAGGGTTTCCTGTATTTATACATATTTCTGTATTACATATCTAGCATGGTGTTTTACTGCTAACATGATGTGTTGTAAAAGTTACAATTTTACTCTGATCATACATCACTGACAATTAGTCAAGCACATTCCAGGAAACACACGGTCTGATCCTGGTGTGATCACAGCCCATGCACGTTAATGGATCTTTCCCCTTCTCCTTCCCACATGTGAAAGCTGGTATTCCAGTTAAAAGCTACAGCAGCAATATCTCAATCAGCATGTAAGGTCACTGGGGAGCAAGGCATAAGGCATTTATTGATGCAGGAAGAAGGGTTTCCAAGGCTTGAGTGCAACCATCACTTGAGAACACACAACACAGCCACCATGAAATCCAGGTGGATTATAACCCCATTGACCTACGGTCCCAGGGTAGTCTACATGATGCTGCAAATAGGTATCTATGCCAAATAAAGCAAATGATGAATTTGAAAAGCAAAATACATCATAATATAGACTGGTAGGATGATAGATTGCTCCAATATCAAAAGGGCTGAGTGACAAGCCCTGTGACTGAAGCAGACTAATTTGGAAAGTTTCTGCTATATAAAATGCATGGACTCCTAAGGACACCAAAGTTCCTCAAGTATGTGTTCCAAAGAAATAAAAACTATAGGGGAATTTACAAAAGTAATAAGTTACCAGAGTGGCATACTTTAACAAAGAACTATGCAGATGTTCACTCTTACACAAGGTCATGATGAAGTTATGCTATGGTATAGCTTCTTCTACCATTAGACACACAGAGGACCACTCTATTTTATGGCTTTATCATAATTTATATTTGATATTTCTTGAACATTAGATATTTTAAATTAAAACAATCTTAAACTATTTTCCTTCATGAGGCTGTTCATACATATCACACAGCCATCAGAACCCTACTTAGTACTGATGAGGAACAAAAACTCTGAACCAGTGCTGTCTTCAAATTTGAGTCTCTGGTTTCGCTGAAAACCCAAGTCATGGTTCAAGGCTATTTAATGAGTTTGATATTGACATACATGGTACATAGATATCACTGCCGAAACATATTTCTTCCTTCTGTAGGAGAGTTATTTTGCATACTGCCTTAAAGGGAACCTGTCATCAACTTTATGCTGACCTCACTGAGGGCAGCATAAAATAGTGACAGAAATGCTGATGTCAGAGGTGTGTCACTAATGAGCTAAAAGTGAGTGGTTCCTGAGAACCAGCATCATAATCATTGCAGCCCAGGCCTTGAAAAGAGTCACATCTCCCTGAGAAGAGTCCTGGTTATTCCTAATCTCCTGCTCTCTCACCCACCTGCTGATGATTGGTAGTTCTCTCCTAGAGAGACGGGAGAAAACTAGGTAGAAGACTGTCAGTCATCAGCAGGTGGGCAGGAGAGCAGGAATTCATGAATAACCATGACTCTTCTCAGGTGGCCGGGACTCTTTTCCAGGCCTAGTCTGCAATGATTGTGATGTTGGTTCTCAACAACCACTTACTTTTTACTTTTACATGACAAACCGCTGAAATCAACTCACCTGTCTCTACCTATTCTGCTGTTAGTATGGGCAGCATAAAGTTGATGACAGGTTCCCTTTAAAGAGGACCTGTCACCACAAAATGCAGTACAATCTGCAGTCACCTGTCCTGTGTACTGATAGCTGTACATGGGGGTGGTCGTAAGTTAGCTAAATCTCCACAAGTAGAATCAGTATCTCTTGTATTAATGTAGGAAAACATAACAGCGCTAAAAGATTTCTCCCAAAGATGGAGCCAGATCATGTAGAACATTTCACCAAACAACATTACTAAAATAATAATTCTAGAATTTACAGCACATGGGGATTGTGTCAAGTTATGCCCTATTCACAGTGTAGGGCATAATCATCTGATTGGTGGGGTTCCGACCACAGCGACCCCAACAAACAGGAACATGGAGATCCCATTCACCTGTTTTGAGCATCAGGTTGCACTTTCATGTAGCTACTCCACTCATCTCTATGGAAGTGGAGAAACACACCTGCTCGATACTCCTGGAACCGCTGTACCCTCTGCACTTTGTCAGGGCCATGCAGGCATGATGATGTTTACACTGCCAGGCCCTGCCAAAGTGCAGAGAGAGTGGCAGTTGCAGAGAGAGCTGAGCCTCTAGGTGTAATGGCAACGCCCCCATTGCTCCTAGAGGCTTATTTGCATATATTAAAACTTCCTTTTTTCCCAGCAACAAGGGCACATATGAACATGGGACCAACTCAGATGCCTTCAGCTGCCAAGCACGCATACAGCAGGTCAGCCAGGTTCACAGGTACAAATCTGCTGACAGATTCCCTTTGATCCTTATATCTCCTATATACAGGGATACATTGTAACAAACTGCAGCTGCTTTGTGTGTGTGATAATTGTACACAATGGGTGCACTATGAATGTCAAAGGTATTTATAACAGGTTATAGCTTTACTTATGGTTGTACTGTGTGGTAATAAAACTTGTTGGAAGAATTACAGTGCATGAACTTTCTAAGTTTATTAAATGTGCTGACACTTTTAGTGTGCTTGAGGAAGAGCATCCAGGAGTTCTTGAATATTACCATGGCCGATGGAGACAGCGGAGATTTCATCAGTTTACTTGCTGAAAGTAGAACCAGTAGAATTTGCTTTTTGAGAACATCCTGTGTAGAGCTCTAAGCTAATGTCATATCTGTTTTTCAATTGTTGCTTCAGGACTATGGAGAGCACCAAGTGTCTCCCATTTTAATTCCATCTATAATGAATGTGCCACTATTTTCTATTGCATCTCTATATCAGGGGGTCAGCAATCCCCGACACTCTAGCTGTTTTGAAACTACAATTCCCAGAATGCTTTATTCACTTCTATGGGAGTTAAAAGGAAAGCTGAACAAGTGGGAATGATAGGTGTTGTAGTTTCACAGCAGCTGTAATGTGTCATGCTCTAGTGGAGTCACTCCCCCCATCTGGTTGGAATGAATGGTCTGGGAAAATCAAACGAGAAGTTAAAAGCCAGGACAGTAAGTAGAATACATTGAATGACGTTAAAAAAATCATAAGATTATAAGAGCTTTGTCGCACTCTGTGCAGGTATTGCTGTGCAAAGGGTTCCCACACCAGTTTACAATTAATTAAAAAATCACAGCAGATGATCGTCAATCGGAATGCTTTTATTTGCTGAGCACATTGTCTGATGTGATATAGCCTGCTGGATATTGATTTAGGCCTCATGCACACTGCCTTGTTTCACGGCCGTATGCGGGCCGTGGAACCGCGGCCTGGATCCCTCCTGAGAGCAGGAGCGCACGGCGTCACTGGTTGCTATGACGCCGTGCGCTCCCTGCTGCCGCCGCAATACAGTAATACACTGGTACGATCTATACCAGTGTATTACTGTACTGTGCCGGCAGCAGGGGGCGCACGGCGTCATAGCAACCAGTGACGCCGTGCGCTCCTGCTCTCAGGAGGGATCCAGGCCGCGGTTCCACGGCCCGCATACGGCCGTGAAACACGGCAGTGTGCATGAGGCCTTAGCTTGTGATATCGATTATTACCCACAAATGAATGTTGTGTTATCATTTTGAAAACGTATTGATATGTGACTGTTGATGAGATTGATAATACCGGCTCCGAAGTGGATGGCCATTTTTTAATGTAACATCAGTCTTGTATAGGATGTATCAGTTATTTATTTTTCGTTGTTCTATGTCTTGATGAATTTTGTTCTATTATAATCGCAGTGTCTGACGAAGGCCTACGCGCCGAAAACGTTAACACGAGCTGCCACATGTCTACCTAATGTACTCAGCAAATAAAAGCATTCCGATTGACGATCATCTGCTGTAGTTAAAAAAAAGCATCCACCAATTTGTTGTAAAAAAAAAAAAAAAAAAGACATAGAATATATACAGTGTTAATTTAATAGTAGTTAAAGAGCACCTGTCATGGGATTTTTATTCTTAAAATTGAATACCTTCAAATGTAGTCTGCCTCCAGTAGATGCCATCATGCTTGGTTTTTCAGACTGGCCCCTTCATTGTGTCGCTATGCCCCCTGCTCTCTTCTGGAGCCTAAAATTCTAAGTAGCAAAGTACAGGGAGGAGGAGACCTCAACACTCCTCAATAAGCGTATTTATCTCCCTGTCTGTGATGCTGTCTAATCGCTGCGAACCACTTCACAGCCAGGGAGAAGATGAGCTGTTCTCACTAGATTTGGTAAATCTTGCAAGAATAGGTTATGTAAGCGAGTACAGTGAGTACTATGTTCGCTTATGAGGACCCCTGGAGGAGCAGAGGATGGAAGTGGTAGTGACTCTGACTATTGTATGTGTCACAGTAGTTGCCCTCAGGCTGTTGCTGCCTAGGGTTGGTGCAATGAGAGGAGAGAGCACCCTTTATTCCCTCGAGGAACTCCCTGTCACTGGGGCTCCTGCCTGATAATGTTAAGTGTCTGTATGGGCGCGAGGCTGGGCATGTGTAGCATGCAGGGGCCAGTGTGTGGTGATGTAGGAGTCAGTAAACCAGGCAGCATTAAACAGAATAAACAAAATTGCCAGATAGCAATGCTGGAAGTTATGAGTAGCAAACGTACAGGGAGGAGGAGACCTCTTTATACACTATTTTAATAATGTCCCTCTCAGTATAATCTCTGTCTGGCGGCTGTATTCTTGCAATAATGCCTGTAATTCGCCCTGTAGTGGGCAGGTCCATTGAATATGATTGTCCAAATTATGTTCACGTGTGTAGGGTGTTTTAACTTGTTATCCTTCCATGGCAGAAAAGTCTGAAATAGCTGAAGTATCAGGTTACCTTGATGACTGACTCCTTGCTCAGCCATGCAGATTCTCTATCTTCTCAATCATGCAGATTCACTTTCTTCTGTCCTTTCTTCCTCCAAGAAAATGCAGAGAACTGTGAGTCTTCGAAATTTGAAGCTTTTTGACGTAAAGAGAACAAGATGTTTGCTTCCTACCTCTTCAAGCTCTCCTTCAGACTAAGTAGAACACTCTAGAGCTATGGGACAGCCAGCCCACACCCTAAGCCCCTAAGAGAGCTGGTCCAGGATTAGTTAACCCTGGCTGTGCCTACACCATGCATAGCTATGGTGGGTACAATACATAGCACAGAACATTACATAACAATGCATAAAGAACAGACCATTTGCAGATACCTCCTGTACTGAGGTAAAGCACTTGCATAGCCTGTGATTTACCAAATCTCAGGAGAAGAGCTCGCCTTCTTCCTGGCTGTGAAATGGTCAGCAGTGATTGGACAGTGTCACAGACAAGGATAAGGATTCAACCACTGAAGAGAGCTTAGGTCTCCTTTTCCCTTACTGTGGCTACTCATTAGCATTTTGGGCACCAGAAAAAGTCAGGGGGCATAGCAGATCCAATCTGATAAAAAAAAAAAAACAAGCACGATTGCATCTACTGGAGGAGGACTACAGATAAACCTATTAGTTTTAGAAAAAAAAACAGGGCCTCTTTAAAGCATGTGAAGGAAATTGTCTAACTCTTGTGTGACTTTTTGTAACTCTTGTTGTTCAAATTCTTTTATTTGAGAGAGCTAAGAAAAGAACAATACATCAAAGAGACATAAACAGCCCGATAACAAGTCGTAGCTGTGTACAAGTAAATGTATACGATCAGATGGTCATAGGTACAAAGAGTAAGAAGATGCACAGGAGAGTGTAACCAGTGATCATTCCTTACAGTTAAGTGGCACATCATAGTCTGATTAGCAGATGCCTAGGAGTGAGCGCTCTGATGTATACACACACAAAGAAACAACTGACATAGACGAAGACAGAAACAGAAAAACAGATGAGGGGGGAAGGGGAAGAGGAATCCTGACCAAAGACATAGAGAAACAAAAATCAGAGAAATAAATTTCAGTTGGAGTGAGCCAGTCTATAAAAATTTTCCCAGTTCAAATGGGATTAACATCTAGGCATAGGATAGTGGAAATCTAAGGAGGGGGCCAATATCTCCTTAGGGACTGGCACCGTCTCTGTTCAGCCAATTGATAAATTCGCTAGAACCCTTAAACATAATCCAGGGAGTCCAGATTTTTAAGAATTTGGTGGAATTACCCAAGTCCTCCGCCCAGTGTTCCTCCATTCTGTAGATTTTCTCAAAGGTTATTAGCCAGTCCCTAAGGAGAGGGGCAGATGTGGATTTCCAGAATCTAGGTATGACCAGGCGAGCGGCTTGGACAAAGAATCTCAATAGGCGTTTTCTCAAGGTGGAAGCAGAACTAGGGAACATGGAGAGTAAAGCACCCTCTGGCGTCCACCTAGAAGAACTGCCACAAACCAAATCATAGAGGTCATTAATAGCTTCCCAGAACGGTGTAATTCTGTTGCAAAACCACCAAATATGGGACATATTGCCTTCCTCACTACCACATCTCCAACAAGTATTAGGGCATGTGGGAAGGAAGGAATGTAACAGGGCCGGGGTCCTGTACCACCTAGATAACACTTTAAAATTCTTTTCCTGGAGTCCGCAGCTTATAGAAGACTTATAAGATAGCTCAAATGCCTTCTCCCACAGGTCAGCAGGGAATGACTTCCCCAATTCGCTTTCCCATACCCTTACATAGGGTAAAGTGGAGATGGTGTCGTCTTTCCCCTGGAGTAGCCCGTAAGTCAGAGACACTAAATGTGTAGGAGGGGATGTTTGAGTGCACAATGATTCAAAAGAGGTAAGATCTCTAGCTAAAGCTGTCTTGGGGCCTAAAGAGGATAGGTAATTTTTAAGGCTATTGTACGGAAACCACGCCCCTTGCGACGAACCCTCCGAAAAGGAGGATTACTTGCCAGTTCCAAACCCAGAAACGACTTACTCTTCATGCCCAAAGGGAAATCAGGGTTATTAAAAAGAGGGATTAGGGGGCTAGGGAGTTGGGTAAGGCCAAGTGGTATTGCAATTTTATCCCAAATCTTCAGAATACCCGAGGTCAAGAGGGGGAGATGCGGGGGTCTTTTAGACCGAGAAATCCAGAGCAGATTATGGGCTGGGAACCCAACCTCGTGTTTCTCAAACTGGACCCACCTCTTAGATTGTCCGTTATGAAACCAATCCAGTATGTATGAGAGGATGGCCGCTTTGTGATAATTTGGCAGGTCCGGGACCCCCGCGCCCCCCCCCCCCCCCCCCTTGATCTGCATCTCACCAAAAATCTCATCCCCATCCTAGGAGAAGAGCCTGCTCATATAAATTTAAGGAACATAGATCTAAGGGATCTGAAGAAGGCGTTCGGAAGAGGTATGGGGATAGTGCGGAAAAGGTATAGGATGCGAGGGAGAATATTCATTTTGAGCGTGTGAATCCTACCAAACCAGGATAGTGGAAGCCCCTTCCAGCCCCTTAAGTCCTTTTTGATTTCCTCTATAAGGGGGGTAAAGTTCAGGAGAAATAAATCTGCCGGGTCAGAAGGAATAACCGTGCCAAGGTAAGCTATATGGCCACGCGCCCATCGGAAAGGAAAAGAGGTTTGTAAGTTGTTGACCAGATCTTGAGGCAAGGTGATATTAAGGACCTCCAACTTATGGAGGTTAACTTTAAAATTGCTGAGGTCTCCGAAGGTCGAAAACTCCCTCAATGTATTTGGGAAGCCAATTAGCGGGTCTGTGCAGTAGATAAGGAGGTCATCTGCGTATATGGCTATTTTCGACTCCAGGTCTCCCATCTTAAGGCCTTTGATAGACTCATTAGCCCTGAGAGCTCTAGCTAAAAATTCCATGACCATAATGTACAACAGAGGGGAAAGAAGGCACCCTTGTCTGGTGCCATTATGGATACGGAAAGGAGTCAATAGAGATCCATTAACTCGGACCTGGGCGCTAGGGTCACGGTAAAGTGCTAAAATTCTATCTATTATACCAGGGCCAAACCCAAACACCTTCAGGGACTCGTGCAGAAAGGACTAGTCTACGCAATCGAACGCTTTCTCTGCGTCGATCGATAAGAGACACAAAGGAGACCCCAATCTGTTAGCTCTGTTAATGATGGCCATGGATCGAATGGTGTTATCACGTGTTTCCCTCCCCGGGACAACCCCGCCTGATCCACGTGAATCAAAGATGATATAAACGGCTTCATTCTGTCCGCAAGAATTTTTGCGTATATCTTCACATCTACGTTGATCAGGTATATAGGACGATAATTGCTACATGCTAACGGGTCTTTCCTTGGTTTTGGTATAACACATATGTGGGCCATTAGTGCCTGGGGAGGGAAAGACGAGCCATCTGCTAGGGAGTTACACATTCTGGTAAAAGGAGGGGATATCTCATCCAGAAAGTGCTTGTAGAAACGAGGCGTAAAGCCGTCGGGCCCTGGACTTTTACCAACTATTAATCCTTTAATCGTTTTGTGGACCAATTCCGTTATCTCTCCCTCTAGTTCCTCTCTATGTTCAGAGGATAATTTAGGGCCAAGTAAGCCAGCCATATAGTCCCTAATCTTCTTGATTTTGGTGTCATTGGATAAATCTGCAAACTTCCCTCTCAGGTTATACAACTCCTCATAATAAGAGCGGAATTCTTGGAGTATGTCCCCAGTTGCGTGAATACGTCCCCCTTATCTACAATTTAGGGCAGGAATATATGAGCCGTTCGCTTTGGGCCGCAGCATTCTCGCTAGCAATCTACCGCTTTTATCCCCGTGGCCGTAGAAAATGTTTCTGCAGCTTATCCCTAGCACCCAGGTACTTTTGATCAATTATCTTCCGGAGAGCTGTACGGGTCTCGCAGAGCTCCTGGAAATCCTCATTGGACATTGACCTCTTATGTTTCTGTTCCAGACCCGCCAATTTCAGCAGTAATGCTTTGATCTCCCCAGCTCTGATTTTCTTAAGTCTAGAAGAGTGTAGAATAAGTCTACCTCTAATCACACATTTTAGGGCCTCCCATTGAATGGTCGGGCTAGAGGGGTCAGATTCATGGTTCAGGGCAAAGTCAGAGAGGGCGGACCTAATGTCAGCTGCACAAACAGGATCCCTAAGTATATTATCATTAAGTTTCCAGGAACCAAATGATCTGGAGGAGTCACCAATGTCTAGGGCTACCCAAGTCAGGGAGTGATCCGAAAATAAGGCAGGTTCAATGCCCGCAGCTGGGTGTGAGTCGAGCAAAGAGTGAGAAATGAAAATATAGTCTAAACGGTGGTACGTGTTGTGGGAGGCGCAGAAGAATGTGTAATCTTTTGTGGTGGGGAATAGTATGCGCCAAACATCTATTAGTCTGAGGGATCGGAGATGTCTCTTAAAACCACGGGCCACCCCAGGGGAAACAGAGGACCTACCAGAGGAGGCATCCAAGGATACATCCAAGGGGAAGTTTATATCCCCACCCAGGACAATCGGCAGGCCATCAGCGAAGTCGGTCAGTGCGGAGAACATCTTGCAGGCAAAGCGGGAGTGCCCTGTATTGGGAAAGTAGACATTCGCAATTATTAGGAGTTTAGAAGCTAGGGAGACCTTAATGAAAAGAAAACGACCAGAGCTGTCAGAAACCGTGTCCAATATTTCACAGGGTACTGATTTATGTACGGCAATGGACACACCCCGAGACTTGGACTCTGAGTGTGCAATGCGACCAGGTCGTGTAATACCTATTTTTGCAGGAGGGCACATGTCCAGTTTTGAAGTGGGTTTCCTGCAAGAGAGCTATCAAGATATTTTGTTTATGCATGCTATAAAGAATTTGGTTACGTGTGGCTGGCTCATTGAGACCGTTCACATTGTAATAGCAGATTTTAATAGACGCCATATAGAATAGTACATATTAAGAATCTATATATAAGTTTGTCAGAAATGGAAAGGGGGAGGGAAAAACGAAAGGGGAGACTAGACATGACAGGGTAGACAGAGCAAAGACACACATTAAACACATAAAACAATAACCAGTGGCGTTCAGCCTGAGGTATTAACATCTCAGGGATATCTTCAGCCACACTGAGGAGATAGAAGCGATGAAAGCCCAGGGTGAGCAAGCATCCTCCCACCACTCAATACTAAGGCATAACTGGTAGAGAGCTATTTGGTAAACGTGGTACTGCCCCTATACTAGTCCAACAAGTGGGACCAAGGACAAGGACAGAACCAAAAAGAAACAGAAACTGCACATAACACCCGCAGGGGTATAAAGGCTAGTGACTTCTAGCTATGAACTAGAGGTAGGAACCAAATACATGAACCACAATTAATGCAAAACGGTTGCAAGAGATCCACTTGAAAAGTGGGCACAGGAAAGTCCAGCACAGACTAAATATACAGAGCTTCTCACGGCGTCTTCCTCGCTTTTGACGAACGTGGTGAGACTTGCGTCCACTGCACTCTATCTGGCAGCTGTGCAGGGGATTGCATCCCCGGCCAGTCTGGGAGGGAGACCTTGGGTAGCGAGAAAGTCTCCAAGAATTTAGGGAGATCTTCGATATCACGGAACATCGCCATCTTGCCGTCCTTCTTGGCGTGTAGTTGAAATGGGAAGCCCCAGCTGTATATTATGTCCTTCTCTTTTAGCAGGGCAAGAATAGGGCGTACCGCTCTGCGTAGCTGGAGTGTCCTTCTCGACAGGTCAGGGAGAATCTGGACTTGGGTCCCCTGATAGGATAAATCCTCAGATTGCCGTGCAGCCCTCATAATGTCCTCCTTAATTTTAAAGAAGTGCACGCGACAAACTATGTCGCACGGTCTGTTGGGGTCGGCAGATTTGGGCCCTAGAGCCCTGTGCACTTGGTCTAGTTCAATGGGGGTATCCTCTGACCTCTGCAGCAGAGAGCTGAATAGCGCCTGGACAGTGGCTTCCAAGTCAGACGGCGCGACGGACTCCGCAAGCCCCCTTATCCAGAGGTTATTCCTCCGGTGGCGGTTATCAATGTCGTCGATATGAGACAATATTTGGGAAATCTGCATGGAGTGCGCAGAGATCACTTGCTGGTGGTCTGCAAGGTGTTCAAATACTGCCTCCTGCGTTTTCTCAGAGGCCTCCACCCGGTGACCCAAATGGATAATTTCCCCCTTCAGTACCTCCATCTCCGATTTATAGGTCTGTTCAAGCCGGGAGACCGAGTGAGCTAAGTCCTCTTTTGTAGGCAGCGCTCGTAGCTGCGCTTGTAAGTCCCAGCCGATATCGGAGGCACATGAGGAGGGGCTCCTGGAGTCTGTGTCCGAGGGAGCCGAGCGGGAGCCGTGGTCTGGAATCGGCGTGGAGGAGCCGGCGGCCATCTTGAGAGCTCCTTGCTGTCCCACTGTGTTCTGCTGGGAGCCGAAAAATCTCTGGATGCCGGCACCGTCACCTTGCTGGTCGGTCTCAGCAGTGCTCTTTGCAGTTTTCCTGCCCATTTTGCTCGGGTTGTGGCAGCTTTAGTAGCCGGGAAATAGCTGTGTAAGTTCGAGTGGCGAGAGAGCTGCAGCGACACACGTCCTACTCAGCCATGAGCAAGCCACGCCCCCCTTTTTGTAACTCTTGTGTGTGTCACGTGATCACATTTTATTACCTTTTTTGGGTGAGAGAAGCAATGAAAAAAACGGCAACCATTTTTTTTGTTACGACATTCGCCGTATTGGAAAAATATTTTTATATATCATTTTTTTTGTATGTTTTTAAGCAGCTGTATGTTTTTAAGCAGCTTTTTAACTTTTTTGTTATGGTTTTGAAGCTCATATTTGAGCCTACAAAATCCTTTTTTTTAAAAAAAATCTAAACATTGATGGATTATATAACGTCCATTTAAATGTCAGAATTGGAAGGCGCTCCCCATGTCCCCGGAACTAGCATTGCTCTCCTTTGAGCTGGAATGTTTGGAGTTAGCGGACCTCACTATTGCTTTTCATATACTAACAGCAACGAGAGTTGCAATAGCTAAAAGGTGGAAGAGTAGGGACATCCCAACCATACCAGAAATCATTGCTAAAGTCCACTATAATTATGGCATGGAGCTACTGATTGCAAAACAGCTTTGCCGATTATCATGTGTCAGTGCAAGGTGGCGAAAATGGGCGTCTTATATATCCAAACACTATCCATCTTTGCCAGATCTACAAGTGTAGAAGATACATACCTCAATTTTACTGCTTGATTTTAAATGTGGCGCAGTGTTTATTATTGTTTGTTTGTTGGTCGTTCTCTTACGGCCTTGTTTTTTTTGGGTTTTTTCTTTAATATAAATGAAAACTTTACATCCAGTGTCTTTTATCCTGCAATGTGATTAGCAAATTATACTGTACTGTACGGTAATTTGACATTGTGGAAGATGATGTATGCTATGATTTTCTAATAAAAAATTTGTGAAATAAATGTCAGAGTTGCTCATTTTAACTTTTTATATATATTTAAATGAATTACTGGCATCCTCATTGGCCGCAGAGGATGCCGGTAAGAAGCCTGGAAGCACACTGGTAGCAAAGGGGTTAAATCACATTTTTAAGTTACATATTTTAAATTTTTTCATGTCACTATCCATATTTTAAAAATTGTATATAATCCTGCACACTAGGCCCAAAACTTCCTAACTTTTGAGAGCAGCTACATAGGCCACAGACAGAATGGACAAGAGCTGACATATTGACTTCTATGGCAGAGTTTTCTAGGCATGCTCTGTGACCTGGGCAGAGGCTGGGTGGGAGCTTATAACCTGTGATATAAAAATTTTCCAAAATTTGTAAAAAAAAAATATGTCTAGCATGAAAATATGATTTAAACAATGGGTCTTTTTTTAATGATATACTCCCTTTAACAGCATTTAGATATATATTCCGTGGACATAACACTGTTATTAGGTTAATAGGGTGAATCTGCGTGAAAGACTCCCTTTAAATAAATTTTCATGATGTGATTTTTAATTTTCTATGTCAATATCTTTATTTTTTTTTATTCCTACAGTTTTTGCACTGGTCACCGAGCCTAATAATAGGCCCCAATAGGCGCCGAGGAACGAGCACAGTCAGGCCGGGGCATCGCAGTTTACCGTGCGTTATCACGTTCATCGGCGCATGCGCGGGATTACGGACTGGAGGAGGGAGGTTAGAGCAGAGACTAAGGGCGGGCAGACGCGGCGGAGGGGAGTGGCTTCTTATGAAAATATCCCAGGGGCCTGGGCACCGGCCGTTGTAACGCCGCCCCTGGGACATTTTTTACCGGCCGTTGTAACGCTGGGCACCTTCACAGTATCATTTGCATACGGATTAAAAGTGTTTTTCTGCACAACGATGCTAGCAAGGAACTAACGGTAAGCACAGTTTTAATAGGGGGCATGCCGTGGACATAACACTGTTATTAAGTTAATAGGGTGAATCTGTGTGAAAGACTCCCTTTAAAAACATAAAAATGTGATTTAAACAATAGGTCCTTTCTGATGACACATCTCCTTATGAATCCCATAAGACAATGCAGCTAAACTTTGCTTTGAAGTTTGTATGTTCAAGATTTCATTTTAGACATCTATCTGCCGTTAATTATTTTAGTGTATGTCCACACGTATATCACATGAGGAGATATGACAGATTAAATTTCAGAGCATAAAGCCCCTGTGTCCCTTTCAGCTGTGATGACTTTGTAGCTGTTGTGTGTTTTCTTTAACTCAAGTAAAGCTGCTTGAGATTTGCTTTAAGTATCTGTTACTGTTTCACCATAGGAATACACTGTATTACTGTACTTCGTCCAGACTCTCCTATTCTACTCTTTAGTACATGGCCTCAGGTTCTAGTACTTCCCTTCCTTTTAAATAAACTGAACCATGTGGTGTCTCTTAAAGCAATGTTTATAATAGCGCCCTCATATACAAACTGATGATTGATGAGTAAAATATTTTCTTCAGACAGTACCTTATACCCAGGCAACATTTATTTTTCCTGTTCATTTCTTGGAGAAATTTTCATGGGATTACATGAAATCCTTTTGGGCTGCCCTCTCCCTGCCAGCTCCTTTGGTCCGCTGCGCTCCAGTATCCTGCTTGTTTACTTCCAATAGTGAACGGGGGCCAAGTGTGTCACTCCAGCCAATAAATGGCCTCAGCAGTGATGTGTCCCCCAAGTGGCCTAGTGACATGCTGCTTGGAGGACATGTCAACGCTGCAGCCAGTCATTGGCTGCAGCATATCACGTGACACCGCCCCCTCGCCAACTCAAGTCCACTCTAGAAGCTGACAAGCAGGGAACCAAGAAGCCGCAACTGAGCGTCGGGGAGTAGGAAATCTGCTTCTCTCCACAGGTCCGGCAGGTAGTGAAGCTGCCCCAAAGGGCTTCAAAGGCGGTCAACCCCGAAAGTCTAACGCCAGGCAGAATACAAAATTGTACAAACTGAACCCAACTTGGGTCAATAAACCAAAATGAATCTTTTTTTTATTTGGTAATTGTCCCCCACATGCTAATTTTAACAAATGTTAGGGTAGTAGTTTACCATACTGTTTCCTTTTGGCAGCCGCTATGCTACAGAAATTAGATCTCAAGTAGTACACAACTCTGGTGACCATGGCAGTAGCAGTGATGATCTTTCCACTTTTTTGATTGTGATAAGAAAGACAAATCTGGGACTAGCTAAATGTAAGCAGGAGGTTTTATACACATATTATGAGCTCCTGCAAATGGTAAAACGAAAGCAAAGAATCCAGATGACATCACAAACTTCAAAACTTGCTGTCAATGTTCAATCTTAATACAATTAAATATATTATTTAATGGGGTTGTGCCAATTTAGTAACATATTCTCTCTCCACAGAACACAAGATAAGCATCTGATCGGTTGGGGTCGGACTGCTGGGACCCTCATGATCACCAGAATGGGGGCCCAATGCCCCTAAATGAAAAGAAACAGAGGTCATGCATGACTGGTGCTGCCACATTCATTGTCCCCCAAACAGCACTTCACTGGGTCACGTGCCGCTTGGGGAACATGTCACTGCTGTGGCCAGTCATTAGTAGCGCCGGCAAACATGACCCCCATCAATTCCGAAAGTTGACTTGCAGGAATCCAGAATTTGGTGAATCAAAGGAGCCAGAACCCAGGGGCAGGAAAGTATTCTTTCCTCCACAGGTCTGGTGGGGTGGAGGGGCTAGTGGAAACTTATCTAAAGCTGGACAACCCCTATCAGGTCTTGCAGATAACACAACATATGACTGCCTCTACTGGTCCTGGAGGTTAGGGGACTAATTGCCAGGGTGTCAGTGACAACAGGCAGCTGATGTTAGAATTCAAGCATTTAGGCTCTGAATAGACTCCAGCCTCCAAACAAAAGCCAGTGTGGAAAGAAACACTTTATATCGGCAATCATATTGGACACACAAGATATTAAATCAAAGGAGTGTATTTTATAATTGCTGATAGTAAAACTCCCTGAATCAAAAATACAGAGGCAGCATTTGCTCACAGTGCAATTCTTGCACATTTATTTATGCGCATTTTAATAAATACAATAGTACATTCACCTAGTAAATAGTTAAGTACTTTAAATGTACCTGATAGTGTCACCGTACATGATTTTAGGGTAGATGTGGCATGCAGTTGTCTGTAAAAGACAAAGGGGGGCATTTATTAAGACTGGCGTTTTTGACCCTGGTCTTAGTAACCCCTATAGCTGGCGTTGGATCCGCCGAAGTTATGAAGAGGCGTCAGCCTCTACATAACTTTGGCGTATCCAGCGCCAGTCTGTCTACATGTAAGCCATCTTCCTTGCTGTCTTACATTTAGACCACTTTCTACACCTAAAACAGGCATAGAAAATGATGAATGAGGCAGGCGTGCCGGCTCATACCCTTCCCTGTCCACGCCCCCTTTTTTAGACCTGGTGTGAACAGGGAAAAGTCGCAGATTGCGAAGCCAATAACCTTAGCGCTACAATCTACGCCTGAAATACGCCTAATAGAGGTGTATTTCTGGATAGTAAATGACCCCCATAAGGCCTAGAAATCACAGAGTTCTCTGCCACACAGTAAAGAGTTATTGAGACCATACTGATATTCCTATTTG
Source organism: Bufo gargarizans (assembly GCF_014858855.1). Taxonomy (NCBI): domain Eukaryota; kingdom Metazoa; phylum Chordata; class Amphibia; order Anura; family Bufonidae; genus Bufo; species Bufo gargarizans. Next base: position 73,472 of record NW_025334630.1, on the reverse strand, counting down.
GACAGACACTGAAGGCTCCTGTCAAACAACCTGTACACATAATGAAAAAGGTTAAGAAAACACCCAAGTGTTTGTTGTACATGTTCATCATCATTATACTGATGGATATCTCTGCCGTCACTTGACCTTGCAGTTTCTGACAACATATCAAATAGCTACATTCAGATTGAATTAAGAAAGTACCAGCTCATCTTTCTGGACATGTGCTTGACGTTCTAAGGGGCTACCGGTTCCTTCCTCTTTCTGAGACGATTAATGTAAAATAAACTAAAGGTCAAGTAAGGGCACATTCCACCAGCTGACAGTCAGGATATGGAAAGTCATTACGTTGAGTTTGTCAAACCCAATTTATTCCTTACTCCTTTAAAGAAGTGCCATGTAGACTACTACTTTTTAAACCTACAAAGATTGCCTTTCAGAGGCAGACATATAGTGGTTAAAGCTATAGCTTCAGTTAGTTACAGTTACACAATGGCCCCATGGGGAAAAGAGAGGAGATGGACTCCCTTGCCATGAAATTGACTTGAAGTGCTATCTTACTATATTAGCAAATGTTTATAGGGGTTTTTCAACAGTTTTATACTGATGACCTATCTTCAGGATATTGCCCGCGACTCCACTGCTATCTAAGCTTCTGAATGCTACAGCTCCCAGCTAGTTCTCCGGGCAGGACAATTGTAAGTGCACCAACATTAGCGCACCAACATTTTTTGCAACCGGGCCCCAATGTTCGGACTGGGATAATTGCAAGACAATAAGGTATAGCAAGCTAAGTTCTAGGAGTAGATAGCTTGGAATTGCATACTGTCTTTACCTTCCAAAGGAGATTGTGTGTGACTACCATTACTGTTTACCATTATAGATAGCCGCCCCCTTCACCAGGGGTTTCCCTTAGGGTCCATTCACACGTCCGTTGTTTCTTTCCTGATCTGTTCCGTTTTTTGCGGAACAGATCTGGACCAGATCTGGACCCATTCATTTTCAATGGGTCCTGAAAAAAATCGGACAGCACAATGTCAGATTTTTTTTCAGGACGTGTGACGGACGTGTGAATAGACTCTTAGACAGAATTGTAATCTGTGCTTTGTTTCTTTTATTGCATTATATTTATATTCTTCACCATTGTTCACCCTTTCCCAAATAAATCTGTTGATCAGTTAACTCCTTCCTGGGATGAGTGTGTACTGAACTGGGCAGGGGCTTCCCAAGTCGGCCCCTGGCAGTAGAGGAAGATCCTCCTGCTATCCTATAGAGCTCCAAGCAAGATTTGGGTGGAGGCACTGCGTCATAGTGAGGTAGTGAGGTAAGAACCACCATATACTCTGCCTACCGAGGGCTGCACAAAAAGGGGTGTTACATATATATTATATATTACTGTACACATACACTGTATATTTTACACACACACACAGAAATGGTTTTTGCACCAGATGCAAACAGATTAGGCCCTTTGATTCTTTTTACAACTGGCACTGTATGTTTGCAAGAAACCTACTGATGTAATTAGGGTTGGACCAGTACACCAAAAAGGTCAATACAAATATGGCCTACCCACTACAGGACCCATGTGGTCAACAGCAGACGCAAACATTTTTAACAGAGGTCTTTTTCCTTTTTTGGGGGGAGGGGTCGAATGGAGTTATTTCACATATCAGCCGTTATTGATAATATGGAAGAAAAAATACAGGAGGAGTGCCTCATTTGAAGTACCATACAGGAAAAGGCGATATGCAGCAAAAAGATAGAACCGTGGTCATGCACTCCCCTAGGGATGTGTCAGACAGAACTATAGAAGTGATGGGAGCTGGAACGTTGGTACCCTGACTTCTGCCTTAGATTGGGAACCAGCAGAGCAGGCATGAAAGGAAGGGGTTGTGATAAAATTACTGGGGGAGGGGGGCCCCATTCAAAAATTTGCTGTGTGGCCCAGTAATTTCTAGCTACGCGGCTGCTGATAGGTTGCTATGGGCAACTAACCCAGTTCTACTTTACACCGGCTTGATAAATCTCCCCCTATGACTTTAATATGTGTCATTTTCTATTTCTCTATAGCACATGCTATACTATTGACTTGCTATACTAATTGACTTGATACTTATCATGCCATTTCGATTCTTTGGGCTCCTTACAGTCTTTATTAGGCTGCAGCAATAACCTGCTGTACTTCATGTTACTGGCATGGATAGCAGCAGTGGTCAGTGTGGATGGCAACCAGTGTATGGCTACGACACTTACACTACTCACAAAAAACACAAAAAAATTGATATATTTGTCTTTCGGGTGAAATTTATGGAAAACATAAAAAGTTCATGCTACAGTGATATTATATTATGAAAATAGGGCATTTAAGTAGAAGCATACAGTGGTGATTTCCTCATTTAAACCTATTTATTAAAACAAAAGCCAATATTGGTGGGTATACCCCCACAAAAATGTCAATCTCTCAATAACTTGTCATGTGGCCTTAAGCATCAATTACAGCTTGACAACAACGTATCGTGCTGTTCACAAGTCAACTTATTGTCTGCTGAGGCATGGCATCCCACTCTTCTTGAAGGGCGGCCCCCAGGTCATTGAGGTTCTGGGGTACAGAGTTTCGAGCCTCTACACAGTAACTAGGCTGATCCTATAGGTTTTCAATAGGATTCAGGTCTGGAGAAAGTGCAGGCCACTTTATTTGAGGTACCCCAGTCTCCAGCAGCTGTTCCCTAAGGATGCAACCTCGATGAAGTGAAGCATTGACGTCCATGAAGATGAAATTAGTCCTGTGTTGTTCATATAGAGGTGCAATGACTGGATTAATGATGTTATTCAAGTAGTATGGGCTTGTCACTGTACCATTCACAAAGTGTTGGGCAGTTCTGTATTGACTAGACACACCTGTCCACACTGTAACACCATCACCACTTAAAGCAAACAATGATGTCTTCAACATTGTTGGTGGCCACCATTTTTGCTCAGAGTGAATTGACTTTCATCAGTGTACAGTACTGAGGCCCACTGGTCCCTCGTCCAGCGTAGATGCTCCCTGGCCCATGCAAGACGATGACGCCTGTGGTCAGGTACCCTTGCAGGTAATGTAGCACGCGGACCACACTGATATAAACGGTTTTAAATGGTCTGATGTGACACTTTGGTGCCTCTCATCTCCCTTAAATGTGCCTGGAGTTGTGTGGCATTCATCATCTGGCTCTGCAGGGCATTGTTAACAATAAAAAGGTCATCAGTGTGGGATGTGGCCAAGATGTCCACTTCTATGCCTTTCTGTGACTCTTCCAGTCTCTCTATATCTCTGTTGCAACCTGTTGATGACTCTCTGTAACTCTCTAAGCTCAGTGGCCACTTCCATCTGAGAACATCCTGCTTGAAGGTTTGCAGAGGCGAGGTACTGCTGATCAATTGTTAGGTGTCGTCTTGGTCTCATGATGTGAAAATGTGAACAACATGATGAGGAGGACTGTTTAAATACCAATTCTAATTAAACCAGGAAATGTATTGGGTGAGTCATGGATCAAACACCTGTTATGTATTTTGCCGTTAAAGGGGTTATCCCATCTTAGACAATGGGGGCATATCACTAGGATATGCCCCCATTGTCTAATAGGTGCGGGTCCCACCTCTGGGACCCGCACCTACAAGGAGAACGGAGCCGGGGAGAGTTGTGGCTGGAGGACCCCGGGTTTCCGTCCACCACCAGGCACAGCTCCCCGCCTCTCCCATTGAAGTGAATGGGAGCGCACCGCGCATGCTCGGCCACCGCTCCCATTCATTTCTATGGGGCCGACGGAAATAGCCGAGCCGGCGCTCGGCTATTTTCGTCGGCTCCATAGAAATGAATGGAGGGCAGCTGCGCATGCGCAGTGCGCCCTCCTCAAGTTTCTCCGCTGTATTGAAGGTACGGGTCCCAGAGGTAGGACCCGCACCTATCAGACGATGGGGGCATATCCTAGCAATATGCCCCCATTGTCTAAGATGGGATAACACCTTTAAGCTCCTTGTTAGAGAACAGCAAGTTGTGCGAAAAGTACTGAAACATGTGCATTCAAAAGTTTATGGAAGTTTACATTAAGTTCACCTGTAAAGGTTAGAGTGCATTTTAAGACAAATATCCCTAACTTTTTGTGAGTAGTGTATGTAAAGTATGTGACAATTTATTTTTTGCAGTATGCACAATGACCTATTCATTTCATTTTTCACGGCTCTGTGTGCGCAATATGCAAATCTCAGCACAGGTCCTAGTCCTGTCTGTATTTGGGGATAAGAGTAGACATTTCTATAGGTGGAAGTGAGAAAAACAAGCAGTTTTTTACTAATCCGTTTTTCACGAACTGAAAATCAGATATGACCATATGCGGCCTTGTAATGAGGTTTCAGAAAATGCTGGAAAACCCCTTTAACTGGAATTTACACATATTGAGAGGATAGTGTTACTGGGAAAGCCAACTATAAGCGATATCACCAATACAAGCAGTAGTACTGGTGAAGAGCGAGAGGAAACGCAGACATGACTGTGAGAAAGCCTAGTTTTCGTTTACATAATGTTATGATTTTAATCTTCCACTAGGATTTATGCCACTAAATTAGCTCAATATTTTTCTAACATTACAAATCAGGGACTTACGTATAAACATTCACTTAACAAATGCCAGAAATAAATAGCTGGCATTATTCCTTTGTGAATTGAAGTGTTGCAGTTTGCAGTTACTGAAACAAAATTCCTTTTATAGTACTTCAGTGGACCATAAATGACTACATCAGTTGAACTCAACTATTTCCTGCCTTTGGGGGAAAATAATTGCATGTGAAAAGATAATTATACCATTTAGGCATGCTAAGTAACAGGATAGCACTGGCATGTATGGGGCCCACAGGTTTTATTGGTGTCAAGAGCCTAATCTGTCCATAGTGCCTTATCTATTTCTATAGTTGGCTAAGTTCGGAACTTATTTTTAATGAGTTGATTTAGGCTGGTCGTAAGTGGCGAGATTCCCCTTCATTCTGACTAGCTTTTTAATGTTCTTCAGAATTGGGGCACTATTTAGTAAAAGGGTATACACGCAAAAATATGTGAAGCAAAATAGTTCAATTATAATTCATGTGCATTGCTGCATATACTGTATGGTTTCTCAGTTGGTAGATTATTAAAGGGGTTGTCCAGAGTGAATTTTATATACTGTGTATATATCTATACAGATATATATATATATATATATATATATATATATATAAAGGCTCAGAGCAGGTAAAAAGAAAATAAGTATTACTCATCCTCACCTCGACAAGCAGGAAATGCCCAGAGATACCTGTTCATCCAGTCACTAGCTGAGACGGGTCACTGCTGCTGCCAGTTATTGGCCAGCAGGCATCTCTTGCTATTTCCTGTGTGATTTCTACTGATCAGTTTAAGGGAAGCTATCAGGTCAAAAATCCCTTCCCAGATAAGTATTATGACTTGTAGGGCTGGTTTTTTATTTGATTTGATTTTATTCAACTTTATTGTCATTATACATGTAAAATAGAAATACAGTTTGCATCTAATCAGAAGTGCAAAGGTAGCAAGTGCAATAAAAACAAGTTATATACAGATAAGGATAGTGTAGAAAGTAGGAATAGTTATGTACAGATTATCTACAAATAAATTAAGTATACAGGTTTTTTTTATTGCTATATAGAGAGCAAATATACAGATGTACTATGGACAAATATACAGATGTACTGATGTATATATATATATATATATATATATATATATATATAGAAATTTCAAAGAAGAGGCAGCACTCCAGAGTATCCGTAAAACGACCCACTTTACGGATACTCTGGAGTGCTGCCTCTTCTTTGAAATTTCTACAGCCATACTTGACCGAGTTGCCTAAGGTCAGAGGATTTCTGCACCCGACTACATCCACAAGTGCTGCTGCTCTTTCTTTGTATTGTGTATATATATATATATATATATATATATATATACAGATATACAGATGTGCTGATGTATACATAAATACAGACATACAGATAAACTGTTCTATTGCTATACAGATGACGAATACACAGATGTACTATGAACAAGTATACAGATGTACTATGAACAGTTATATAGATGTGCTACAAATACAAATTTACAGATGTATACTAAACAGATCTTCAAAATGCTATGAATATAGCTCCAGAAGTGGAAGAGTAGCGCTATGGACAGACCGTAATAGTGAACAATGTAGTGTAAGTACATACTATAGCAGAGACGTATGTACTTACCAACTATAGCAGTAACCAATATGAACATACCGTGAAGGTTGAGAATAGAATGAATGACAGTCATGATCATGGACATAGGAAGGGATGGAGGGAGGAGGAGTGTAGAGGGTTAAGTGAGTATGGATGAAAGGGTTCAGAGGGGGACTGAGTTTAGTAGGGTGACAGCTGTGGGTAAGAAACTGTTCCTAAACCTGCTGGTTTTAGTCTGAAGGTTCCTGTAGCGCCTTCTTGAAGGAAGTAACTGGAAGAGTTTATTGGCAGGATGAGAGGAGTCTCTAAGAATGTCCGAGGTAGACATCTCTTCTTGTGAACATTAGCAAAAAGCCGGAATTAGACTTACCAGTATTTCATTTTCCACGAATCCACCATAACGGCCCAGAGAGATTGACCCCTGACCTCTTTAGGGGCAGGAACAGAGATAGGTTAAAAGGACCCCTCCCACCACCATTCACCAGTGAGTTCCAGATTATAGTGCCACAACCACCGGTTAAGAAGTGAATCAACTCAAAATTATATATATATATATATATATATATATATATATATATTTTTTTTTTTTATTAACTCATACCAAGTCATTATAATAATTTTTGGGGTGTGATATCATGCCGTCACGGTGGATTCATGGAAAATGAATTACTGGTAAGTCTAATTGAGGCTTTCCACTTCACCACCATGACGGCCCAGAGAGACATAACAGATTATATACGTCTTAGGATGGGGCAACGGCCTGTAGGACCTTGCGACCAAAGGCCAGGTCGGAAGACCTGGATAAGTCGAGTCTATAATGTTTAATGAAGGTGTCTACACTGGACCAGGTTGCGGCCCGGCATATTTGATCTAGGAAAGCTCCTGCCCTTTCAGCGAATGAGGCAGATATGGCTCTCGTAGAGTGAGCCCGAATGACGTCTGGACAACTGATGCCTTCGATCCTGTAGCAGTCTGAAATAGTCTGTTTTACCCAGCGGACAATGGTAGATCGGGAAGCTGCCTTCCTTTTATTTTTACCACAGAAGAGTACTAGTAAATTGTCCACCTTTCTTAGGTCCCTAGTGACTTCTAGGTATTTTAGTACTGTCCGTTTGACGTCCAGGGTATGGAATCGTTCCTCCCCAAAATTTTTAGGATTCTCACAAAAGGAGGGAAGAACGATTTCCTGGTTTCTATGGAAGTCTGTTACTACTTTTGGCAAAAACGCCGGGTCTAGCCTCAAGGTAATTCGATCTTCCTGGATTGTGAGATATGGTTGTCTTATTGACAATGCCTGGATCTCGCACAGTCTTTTTGCTGATGTTATAGCCACAAGAAATGCCACCTTCTGAGAAAGATGCTTTAGGAAACCCGAGTTCAAGGGTTCGTAAGGTGGACCTGTGGGTCCCCTAAGGACAATGTTCAAGTCGCAGGTAGGCACCCTTGATTTGAGAGATGGTCTTAGTCTGGCTGCAGACCTCAGGAATCTTTGGATCCATCTATGGCTGGCTAATTCAGAATCAAAAAAAGCACTAAGCGCTGAGACCTGGACTCTAAGGGTAGAAGGACTTAACCCTGACTATAGTCCATTTTGCAGGAAGTCCAGAATCCTTTGAATATTTGGTTTAGTCTGGTCTGGGGCTGCTTCACCTGACCAGGTGCAGGATCTTCTTCAGATTTTTAAATAGATGGAATCAGTCACCTTCTTTCTGCTGGCCTTCAAGGTAGATATCACTCCCTCTGAGAGACCTCTGCGTCTCAGAAGGTCGGACTCAGGATCCAAGCCGAGAGGTTAAAGATTTCCGGATGTGGATGGAGAACCGGCCCCTGGATCAGGATATCTTTCCTCCTTGGGAGAATGAATGCTTCCTGTAGGGAGAGGTTGGTTAGAATCGAGAACCAGCTCCTCTTGGGCCAGTACGGGGTGACCAGTATTTTTCTGGCCCTGTCCCTGATGATTTTTTGGAGAACCCTTGGGATTAACGGGAACGGAGGGAAGGCATATGCAAGATCCCAGTTCCAGTGCAGGGAGAAGGCGTCGATCGCTAGAGGCCTGTCTCTCGGGTTTAGGGAGCAAAAGGTTGATACTTTTGCGTTTTTCCTTGAAGCCAATAGATCTACCAGAGGGAGGCCCCATCTCTGGACAATTAGATTGAAGACGTCGATGCTTAGAGACCATTCCCCCTGGTCTATAGTGGTCCTGCTGAGGAAGCCTGCAGCGCTGTTTAGGCTTCTTTTTAAATGAATCGCAGATATTGATTTTACATTTTTTTCCCCCCAAAGGAAGATTCTTCTGGACAGACCTTCTAGTTTTTGAGACCGTGTGCCACCCTGATTTTTGAGGTAGGACACGGTCGTTACATTGTCTGAATAGATCTTTATATGTTGGTTCTTTAGTTTTGGAGAAGCTGCTCGTATTGTCTCCCAAACTGCCCTGAGCTCCCTGTAATTTGAGGACTGAGCTGCAATTTTCAGAGACCAGTCTCCCTGGTATAGGTCGGCGTATATTTTTGCGCCCCATCCTTTTACGCTGGCATCTGTCTGAACATGCACTGCTCGGGTCTTGAGCAGGACCATGCCCTTTTTTAGGTTTTTTGTTTGAAGCCACCACTGGACTGAAGATTTTATGTGGCCCAGGATAAGTATCTTCTTGTCCAGAGAGGACAGATGTTTGTCCCATCTTCTTAGAAGCAGGACTGAAGGGCCCTGTAATGGACCTGGCACCAAGGGACTGCTACCATACAGGCTGTCATTTGACCTAAAAGGCTCATTGTTTCTCTAAAAGAGAAGGAGCGACGTCCTAGGAAGGCCCTGATTGATGTCTGAAGGTTCTGAATTCTTTCTGCTGGAAGAAAGGTTGTCTGTTTTACTGAATACAGCAATACCCCTAGGAATTTTACCCTGGTATCCGGCACTAGGGATGACTTTTTTAGGTTTATCACCTAACCTAGAGCTGTTAGAAGGGTACAGAAGGTCTTTTGATCCGCTATAGCCCAATCAACCGTGTCTGAAATCAGCAAAAAGTCGTCTAGGTAAGAAACGACAGTCATCCACTGAGACCTCAGGGAGGCGACCATCTCTACCACCAGCTTCGTGAAAATCCTTGGGGCTGAGGCCAGCCTGAAGGGGAGAGCCACAAACTGGAAATGGTGAACAGAGCCCCTGTGATCCTTCAATGCAAAACGTAGGAGCCTCTGAGACTGGATGTGAATAGGAACATGATAATATGCGTCCTTCAGATCGATTGTACAAAGGAACGCGTCTTTCTCAATTAGGGGAATGGTAGAGTTTAGGGATTCCATCTTGAACCTTTTATAAACTACGAATTTGTTTAACCTCTTGAGATTTATAATCCTGCGGAAGGAACCCCCTGGCTTTTTTACTAAGAAAAGGTTGGAGTAGAATCCCTGCCCCCGTTGAAGCCCGGGAACAGCAACCACTACTCCTAAGTCCAGAAGATTCTGGACCTCCTTCCAAATTTGGTTCTGCTGAAATGGGGAAGAGTGGCGAGATATCAGAAATACATTCGGAGGGGGGGGGGGGATAACTCTATCCTGTAGCCGTTCTTGATAGGTTTTTGCGCCATGGGGTTGGGAGAAGTCTGCTACCACTGGGCAAAAAATTGGGATAGTCTTCCCCCTATCCTGGCGTCACTGTTTCTCACCGCCCTTGTTCTGGGGATTAAGGAGGTACCCTCTACCTTTCCCCCCTCTTGGGTAACTCCAACGTCCGGATTTACCTTTCCCCCCGAAAGGAGCTATTTTGGGTGTATTGATTACGAAAGGGGGGTTTCTTTTTAGGGGTTTTCTCCTCAGGGAACCCTTTCTTTTTATCAGTAGCCTTCTCGAGGATCTTGTCCAATACAGGACTGAACATGTATTCGTCCGAGAAGGCTATAGAGCACAGCTTCATTTTGGAAGAGATGTCGCCTGACCAAGATTTCATCCAAAGTGCCCTCCAGGCAGCATTGGACAAAGCTGCGTCCTTGGATTCCTTGGTGAATCTAATAGTCTCGGCGGAGGCGTCCACTAGGAACCCCCGTGGCGGATTTTAACAAGGGAATAGAGTCTAGAATTTGTTCGCTGGACGTCTTGTTAATTAGACGATTTTCTAAGGCTACTTTCACACTTGCGTTAGGAGCGGATCCGTCTGGTGTCTGCACAGACGGATCCGCTCCTATAATGCAAACGCTTGCATCCGTTCAGAACGGATCCGTTTGCATAACTGTTTATTTCAGATATGATTTTTCACTTCGGAAAACTCAGATCCGACAGTATATTCTAAACACAGAAGCGTTCCCATGGTGATGGGGACGCTTCAAGTTAGAATATACTGAGAACTGTGTACATGACTGCCCCCTCCTGTATTTAACTTATTGGTGGCCAGTGCGGCCCCCCCTCCCTCCCCAGTATTAACTGTAACCAGTGCGGCATCCCTCCCTCTATATTCATCGGTGGCCATTGCGGATTCCCAGTATTAAATATGACCAGTGCGGCCTTCCCCTCCCTCCCTCCCACCCCAGTATTAAATATGACCAGTGCAGCCCCCCTCCCTCTATATTCATTGGTGGCCGGCCAGTGCGGATTCCAAGTATTGTGACCAGTGCGGCCTCCCCTCTCCCCCCCCTAATTAAAATCACCCCCCCCCCCCATCATTGGAGGCAGCGGAGAGTACCGATCGGAGTCCCAGTTTAAATCGCTGGGGCTCCGATCGGTTACCATGGCAGCCAAGACGCTATTGCAGTCTTGGCTGCCATGGTTACTTGGCAATAAATACAAGCATTATACTTACCTGAAGAGCTGCGATGTCTGTGTCCGGCCGGGCGCGCTCCTCCTACTGGTAAGTGAAAGGTCTGTGCGGCGCATTGCCTATAGCACAGACCTGTCACTTACCAGTAGGAGGAGCGCCCGGCCGGTCAGACATCGCGGCTCTTCAGGTAAGTATAATGCTTGTATTTATTGCTAAGTAACCATGGCAGCCAAGACTGCAATAGCGTCTTGGTTGCCATGGTAACCGATCGGAGCCCCAGCGATTTAAACTGGGACTCCGATCGGTACTCTCCGCTGCCACCAATGATGGGGGGGGGGGTGATTTTAATTAGGGGGGGGGAGAGAGGGGAGGCCACACTGGTCATATTTAATACTGGGGAGGGAGGGAGGGGGAGGCCGCACTGGTCATATTTAATACTGGGAATCCGCACTGGCCACCGATGAATATAGAGGGAGGGGCGCCGCACTGGCTACAATTAATACTGGGGAGGGAGAGGGGGGCGCACTGGTCAAATTTAATACTAGGGAGGGAGGGAGGGGGAGGCCGCACTGGTCATATTTAATACTGGGAATCCGCACTGGCCACCGATGAATATAGAGGGAGGGGGGCCGCACTGGCTACAATTAATACTGGGGAGGGAGGGGGGGCCGCACTGGCCACCAATAAGTTAATTACAGGAGGAGGGGGGGTCTGCCCCCTGCTGCCTGGCAGCATCTGCCAGGCAGCAGGGGGCAGTCATGTACACAGTTCTCAGTATATTCTAACATGAAGCGTCCCCATCACCCTGGGAACGCCTCTGTGTTAGAATATACTGTCGGATCTGAGTTTTACGATGTAACTCAAATCAGATGGTATATTCTAACATAGAGGCGTTCCCATGGTGATGGGGACGCTTCAAGTTAAAATATACCATCGGATCGGAGAAAACTCTGATCTGATGGTATATTAATAGGGACTCCTGACTTTACATTGAAAGTCAATGGGGGACGGATCCGTTTGAAATTGCACCATATTGTGTCAACGTCAAACGGATCCGTCCCCATTGACTTGCATTGTAAGTCTGGACGGATCCGTTTGGCTCCGCACGGCCAGGCGGACACGAAAACGCTGCAAGCTGCGTTCGGGTGTCCGCTGCTGAGCGGAGCGGAGGCCAAACGGTGCCAAACTGATGCATTCTGAGCGGATCCGCATCCACTCAGAATGCATTGGGGCTGTACGGATCCGTTTGGGGCCGCTTGTGAGAGCCTTCAAACGGAACTCACAAGCGGAGCCCCGAACGCTAGTGTGAAAGTAGCCTTACTCATTCAGCCACAGGTACATAGACCTGGCGACTGAAGTAGCGGCTATGTTTGTCTTAACACTAAACATAGCTGCCTCCCAGGATTTCGATTAAAATAGACTGTCTGCCTTCCTTTCCATGGTGTCCTTTAACTGACAGGAGTCCTCGAATGGTAGCAAGTTTTTTTCTGATAGAGGGTACTCGTCGTCCTCTTTCTTGGAGGATGAGGCCTCGCCCTCCAAATCGTCAGAGTCTGAGGAGGAAATGTCCGCCATTCTGGGCCGTGTGGGTGGGCGAGCCCCCAGGGTATCCTCACGGAGGAGGCTAGAGAAGATTTAACTTCCTCCTGAATCATGTTCTTCTCTCACCAACTTGGCAATACAATCCTTGCAAAGTTTCTTAGTGTAATCATCGGGAAGCCTGACGGAGCACTGGATGCATCTGGCGGTCTTCCTGGGCTTTTTTAAAGCAAGTTTGGCCTAAACTGAGAAAGCGGTCCATCAATTGTTTGTCGATCCAGTATAGGTGCATAAACTTAGATGCAGTATAACAGAAGACCCCAGGGGGAGGGGCTCATACTAGTGGTTATCAGAACAGTCAAAGTAAGGCACCCTCCCCACTGGCCCCCATCTGTCAAGCTGCCGGCAATGCCCAGGTGGGCTACTCACGGTCTGCTCCTTCTGCTGCGGCTCCTTCTCCTGGCCCGACATGTCCTCCGGTGATACAGAGAGCGATGCAGAGAGCACAGCGGGAAAGTGCTTGTGAGCATTTTTGTAGAAGACATTTACTTCCGGGTTTCGGCCAGCGGCCCGGAAGTGACGTCAGACGCGCGTGCCTGCGCAAAACGTCCTTCCGGTCAGCTACCAACACAGGGAGGTAGGTGCCCCAGCAGCAGCTCAGGGCAGGCTTTCCCACAACAGGGAGCGTGACCCCGGCGTCTCCCTGCCAGCTTTGGAACGGAGTCCGCCGGAGAGCAGGGGACGCAGTCCTGTATGACAGGCCCGCAAGGGAGGCAATATTCACTGCCGATGCGGTCACCCAGGTACCGAAAAATTAATAAAAAGAGGTCCTTATCCACTTCAACTCCCTGAAAGCCAGAGAGGACTTTTCTCTGTCCTGGCCACTATAGGGGCAGGAACACACTGGTGAATGGTGGTGTGAGGGGTCCTTTTAACCTATCTCTGTTCCTGCCCCTACAGAGGTCAGGAGTCAATCTCTCTGGGCCGTCATGGTGGTGAAGTGGAAAAAGGGGGTTAGTCAGCACCTCCCAGTGCGCAGGTGCACGCCGCCATGGCAAAGACCTAGAGGAAAAAAAAGAGACAATTCCGCAGCCCCCTGCAAATCAGATAAAGTACAATAATGCCAAAAATTATAGTGCTAATGCTACCCTTATTTATAAAGTGAGATGCTTGGCCAATGCATTTTGTACAAAAACATGTTTTCCTCTAGGTCTTTGCCATGGCGGCGTGCACCTGCGCACTGGGAGGTGCTGACTAGCCCCCTTTTTTGCAGATTTACAATGCTGGAGATGTGGCACTCCTAGCGAGTCGTGCACTCCTGATTAGCCTGTCTGCCCCATAGGTTGATTTTAATTAGTTTCAGTATAAAGCTGTAGCCTGCTCTCACTAGATTCATTGGAAGCTGTCTGTCACGAGGGTATCGAGAACCACGCCTGACTCCGTTATACCCGGGGTCAGGAAGTCGCAGCGGTTGGCTGCACGCTCTATTTAAGATAGGGCTGTTTTCCTTATGGTAGCTTTCTGGGTTTGCTTTGCAAACCCTTTTGGCTCACTCAGGGATCCGTAGCTCTTTCTCCTCAGCTGTTCCTTGTCCAGCACTCCCAAACCTCCTTATATTCCTCTCTCACACTTCTCTTTTTGCCAGAGATAGAGCTTCCTGCCTGGACATCTATTCTGGCCCACTGGAGCTGTGTTGCTGCGTTCTCGGATGGTTGTTTCAGAACGCTACCCTCCGGATCCCTGTTGGACCTTTGTGGACTGCTGTGGTTGCCCACCTGGGTGTTTGTGTTTGTTTGTATTTGTCTGTCCTCTCCCTGGTGTTTCCCTCTTAGTGCAGTGGTGCGGACTAGCGATCCCACCGGCCCGTTCACTATCTAGGGCTCATTTCAGGGAAAGCCAGGGTTTAGGCACGTGATCGCCGCATGGGTGAGGAACCCGTCTAGGGACGTCAGAGCAGTCAGGTGCCAGCCGCAAGGTGAGTTAGGGGTCACCACCTTTCCCTCTCCCTTGGGCAGGGCTTTCCCTGTTTTCCTCCCTGTGTGTGACGCCGGTCATTACATTATCTCTGGCCCTTATTTTGTGTAGGTAAAAAAAAAAAAAAAATTTTTTTTTTTTACCTACTTAGAATCCAGTATGGATCAAATTGCTGCTCTGTCCAAACAATTTCGTGGCCTGTCTTTGGAGGTGGTAGGATTGAAGGCGTTTGTCCTCCAGCAACAGCAGCAATTACAACTGACCGCAAGCCCAGCGGTTGCTACTGGTAACCAGGTTGTTGCGGAACCCAAGGTCCCTCTCCCTGACAGATTTTCTGGGGGAAGGGACAAGTTTTTGACGTTCCATGAGGCCTGTAAGTTATACTTTAAACTGCGCCCTTACTCCTCTGGTAATGAAGATCAGCGGGTGGGGGTTGTTATTTCCCTGCTGCAGGGGGACCCGCAGTCCTGGGCGTTCTCTTTACCTACTGATTCCCAGGCTCTTCGGTCAGTGGATGAGTTTTTCGGGGCCTTGGGTCTCATATATGACGACCCTGACCGAGTAGCACTGGCTGAATCAAGATTACGGAGACTCTTACAAGGAGAGCGGCCGGTAGAGGATTATTGCTCTGAATTCCGTAGGTGGGCTACGGATACCCAATGGAGCGACCCGGCTCTCAGGAGTCAGTTCTGCTCTGGGTTATCCGAAAGCGTTAAGGATGCGCTTGCATTATATGAGACCCCCGTTTCCCTTGATGCGGTTATGTCCCTTTCTATCCGTATAGAGAGACGCCTTAGGGACAGGTTGAAAGAACCGGAGAAATTGGTAACCCCTCCCAAGCAGCAGTTAGTCTGTACGGACTTAGACGAGCCTATGCAGCTAGGAGGAACTACTCGTCAGGTCCGTCCTCCTGAGGCTCGCCGTAGGCGTGGGGTTTGTTTTTTTTGTGGGGAGAGGGGTCATTTCATTAATGTCTGTCCTTCTTTCCTCAGAAACAAAAGACCGTCGGAAAAACTACTAACCCCAGGCTGTGTGGAGGATGTCAGCCGGGGGGTATACGTCTCCTCCATACGTACATCGCAATTTGTGTTGCCAGCAGTTATTATTTTTGGTGATAAGACGGAGACTATTTCTTTCTTTCTAGACAGTGGAGCAGGGGTATATTTGATAGATGCCAATTTTGCCCGCTCTTTGGGTTTGTCTCTCTGTACGTTACAGAGACCCATTCCCATATTCGCTATTGATTCTGCTCCCCTGTCTCAGAGAAACCTCACCCACATCGTTCATAATTTACACCTTCGGGTAGGGGACCACCATAACGAGATGCTTTCAGGTTATGTTCTGGAGGGGCTTCCCACTCCGGTGGTGCTGGGCCTTCCCTGGTTGGTAGCGCACAATCCAGTGGTGGATTGGCAGGCCAGGGAGATATTGGAGTGGAGTGAGCAGTGCAGAGAAAATTGCTTAAATAGCAATTGCTTAGTCGCCTCCATAACTACCCTACCTACATTTATTTCGGATTTTGAGGATGTTTTTTCTGAAAAAGGTTGTCAGAAGTTGTATCATCGTCCTTATGATTGCCCGGTTAACCTTATTCCCGGCGCAAAATTACCCAAGACCAGGTTATATAATCTTTCGGGTCCAGAGAGACAAGCCATGAAAGATTATATCTCCGAGAGCTTGGCTAAGGGACACATCAGACCCTCTTCTTCACCCGTGGCTGCAGGATTTTTCTTCGTTAAAAAGAAAGATGGGGGCCTGCGTCCTTGCTTAGATTTTCGTGAATTAAATCGGATAACCATCCGAGACCCATACCCTCTTCCTCTCATTCCTGACCTGTTTAATCAGATTGCGGGTGCTAGGTGGTTCTCCAAACTTGATCTTAGGGGGGCCTACAATCTGATTCGTATTAAGGAGGGGGATGAGTGGAAGACAGCGTTTAACACCCCTGAGGGGCATTATGAAAATCTAGTTATGCCTTTCGGTCTGACCAATGCTCCTGCCGTCTTTCAACATTTCGTTAATGACATTTTTAGTCATCTAATCGGCAGGTTTGTGGTAATATACCTAGATGATATTTTAATTTATTCGTCTGATCTGAAAACACATGAGGTGCATGTCAGACAAGTACTGCAGGTCCTACGGACGAATGAATTATATGCTAAGATTGAAAAATGTGTCTTCGCCGTTCAGGAGATACAATTCCTGGGTTATTTTTTATCTGCGTCAGGTTTCCGTATGGATCCTAGGAAGGTCCAGGCAATTTTAGATTGGGATCTTCCAGAGAACCTCAAAGCACTACAACGGTTCTTGGGCTTCGCAAATTTCTATAGGAAATTCATTAAAGATTATTCACTTATTGTAAAACCGCTTACTGATATGACTAGGAAGGGGACTGATTTTTCTAAATTGTCTGACGCCGCTAAAGTTGCTTTTTCCTCTCTAAAAGAGAGGTTTACCTCAGCACCTGTACTAGTCCAACCTGATGTCTCTCAGCCTTTTATTGTTGAAGTCGATGCGTCAGAGGTGGGAGTGGGGGCTGTGCTGTCTCAGGGTCCGTCTCCTGGCAAATGGCGTCCTTGTGCTTTCTTTTCTAAAAAACTATCTGCAGCAGAAAAGAACTACGATATTGGCAATAGGGAACTATTAGCTATTAAACTTGCGTTTGAGGAGTGGCGTCACTTCTTAGAGGGGGCAGTCCACCCTGTCACTGTGATTACGGACCACAAAAATCTCCTGTACCTCGAATCAGCTAAGCGTCTCACCCCTAGACAGGCTAGGTGGTCGCTATTTTTTACCAGGTTTAACTTTGTGATTACCTATCGTCCTGGGGCAAAGAACACCAAGGCTGATGCACTATCTCGTTGTTTCCCTGGAGGGGGTACTGTGAGTGATCCGGTGCCCATTCTACAAAGAGGAGTGGTTGTCTCTGCGGTACACTCTGTTTTGGAGGGGAAGGTGCTAGAGGCCCAGGGGGACGCCCCGGTCTCTTGCCCCTCAGAGAAATTGTTTGTACCGTTGAACCTACGTTTTGAATTATTAAAGGAACATCATAATTCGGCACTTGCTGGGCACCCGGGTAGTAAAGCAACCTTGGAGCTATTGTCTCGTCGTTTTTGGTGGCTAAGGTTGCGTCAGGATGTATTAGATTTTGTGTCTTCTTGTTCTACCTGTGCGCGCGCAAAAGTTTCACATACACGTCCTGCAGGGTCTCTATTACCACTCGTCATTCCCAATAGACCGTAGACACATCTGTCAATGGATTTTATCACTGACTTACCTTTGTCTGCGGGTAAAACAGTTATTTTGGTAGTAGTGGACAGGTTTAGCAAAATGGTACACTTCATTGCGTTACCCGCACTACCTAATGCTAAAACTCTTGCTCAGGTATTCGTCAGTGAAATCGTGAAGCTTCACGGGGTCCCCTCCGATGTTGTTTCGGATCGGGGTACCCAGTTTATTTCTAAATTTTGGAAAGCTTTTTGTTCCCGTTTGGGGGTACACTTGTCCTTTTCCTCAGCTTTCCATCCTCAGTCGAATGGACAGACTGAGCGTACCAACCAAAACCTTGAGACATATCTAAGATGTTTTGTGTCTGAAAACCAAGAGTTGTGGTCATCATATTTACCGTTAGCTGAGTTTGCTATAAATAATCGTCGTCAGGAATCCACTGGCAAGTCACCATTTCTTGGTGCATATGGTTTTCATCCCCAATTCTGTACTTTCAAAGAGGGGGGGTCTTCTGGGGTTCCCGAAGAGGAACGTTTTTCGTCATCTCTTTCATCGGTATGGCAGAAGGTGCAAGCTAACTTGAAAAATATGGGAGGTAAATACAAATGCATGGCTGATAAGAGACGGTCGCCAGGTCCGGACCTAGGAGTGAATGACTATGTGTGGTTGTCTACTAGGAATATTAAATTGAAGGTTCCCTCTTGGAAACTGGGTCCTAGGTTTATTGGCCCTTACAAAATTGTAGCCATCATCAACCCCGTAGCTTTTCGCCTGGAGTTACCTCAGACTTTTAAAATTCATAATGTTTTTCATAAGTCGTTACTCAAAAAATATGTTCCACCTCTAGAACCATCACCGCTGCCACCCCCTCCTGTTGTCGTGGATGGTAATCTAGAATTTCAGATATCCAAAATTGTTAATTCTCGTCGGGTCCGCCGCTCTCTTCAATATCTGGTGCATTGGAGAGGTTACGGTCCCGAGGAAAGAATGTGGGTTCCTGCGTCTGAGGTAAACGCCGACAGGTTAGTTCGGGTTTTTCATGCCTCTCATCCTGAGAGACCTGGTCCTGAGTGTCTGGAGGCCCCTCGTAGAGAGGGGGGTACTGTCACGAGGGTATCGAGAACCACGCCTGACTCCGTTATACCCGGGGTCAGGAAGTCGCAGCGGTTGGCTGCACGCTCTATTTAAGATAGGGCTGTTTTCCTTATGGTAGCTTTCTGGGTTTGCTTTGCAAACCCTTTTGGCTCACTCAGGGATCCGTAGCTCCTTCTCCTCAGCTGTTCCTTGTCCAGCACTCCCAAACCTCCTTATATTCCTCTCTCACACTTCTCTGGTTGCCAGAGATAGAGCTTCCTGCCTGGACATCTATTCTGACCCACTGGAGCTGTGTTGCTGCGTTCTCGGATGGTTGTTTCAGAACGCTACCCTCCGGATCCCTGTTGGACCTTTGTGGACTGCTGTGGTCGCCCACCTGGGTGTTTGTGTTTGTTTGTATTTGTCTGTCCTCTCCCTGGTGTTTCCCTCTTAGTGCAGTGGTGCGGACTAGCGATCCCACTGGCCCGTTCACTATCTAGGGCTCATTTCAGGGAAAGCCAGGGTTTAGGCACGTGATCGCCGCACGGGTGAGGAACCAGTCTAGGGACGTCAGGGCAGTCAGGTGCCAGCCGCAAGGTGAGTTAGGGGTCACCACCTTTCCCTCTCCCTTGGGCAGGGCTTTCCCTGTTTTCCTCCCTGTGTGTGACGCCGGTCATTACACTGCCTGGCACAAGGAAAGGTATAGAGTGGGATTGGCATGCATGTTGATACCTGCATCCCTTGTAATGGAGGCCCATTATGGCACCAAAAATGGTAAAAAGCAGAGTGGATCCAGCATGCATGTGGATCCAACACTCCCTGAACTTTATGGCAGCCATTATGGCGCATAACAGGTAGTATTTAGTGTTAGGACCCGTCTAACAGAGATCGCCTTGACTTTCGGCAGGACTGTCTCAGATGGTTTTGTACAAAATGCATTGGCCAAGCATCTCACTTTATAAATAAGCGTAGCATTAGCACTATCATTTTTGGCATTATTGTACTTTATCTGATTTGCAGGGTGCTGCTGCATTGTCACTTTTTTTCCCTCTAGTTCTTGTGAACATTAGTGATGAACGGCAGGGGCTATATTCGAATTCGCAATATTTCACAAATATTTTGTAGAATATTCATCATATATTCGTGAATTTCGAGAATTCGAGAATTTTAGATTATTTTATTGAATGCGAAAAATCGGCAATGTAAAAATAGTGTAATGAGAATTTGTAATGTGAAATACAGGCGTGGGTGAGTTATGCTACATTTTTCAAGCTGGTATAAGTTTCCTGAGAATGGTTGGCACGGCAGAACATTACAATAGCTTTATATGCAGATAGAGTCAAGTGCTCCAATATATTCGTGATTGCGCTAATCAGAGTTTAATGACCCATTCTATTAATGTGGGAAATAGTTTGCAAACATAACCCCTTTCCAGGGGTGGCCATACCATTACATCCAAATTGCAGTGTTATTACCATAAATGGGCATAATCGTGTATATAGCTAACATCCTGCTGCAACGGTAACTGGAGTTACCTTGAATGTCGGATGTTTAACTTAAGAGGAGCCCAACATCAGGGGTCAATGTGAAGAATCAGCTGAGGCCAGGCCTGCTCGATTGCCTATGCGCCATAGAAGGGGGAACCCTGACACTGCCCCTGGTTCAGATACTCAGGCATACTGTAGATAGATGCTCACATACTTCAATATTTGAGCAGTGCTGAAGGACTACAGATTTTCCTGGCCCCCTACCTAAGGACAGACAACTATGTTACCACAATATTTTATCAGCAGTAGTTGAGACATTTTTGGGGCCTAATGATAAAGGGGACTGGTCGTTTAATGAAAAGCTATCCTTGGGATGGGTCATCTATATCAGATTGACAAGGTTCCCACTCCTGGCCTGCCTGCCAATTAGCAGCTTAAATGGGCCACTAAGCTTGTATAAGCGCTCTGTCATTTTCTGTTACCTACAGTCCCTATAAATTGTGGCGGCGGTCCAGAGTAGTTGCAGCTATTGGCCCCATGGGATTTATTGGGACCATTTGTTGAATTTACTCTGCATCACCGCAACAAAACCAGATGGTGCAGTGGTAGACACTGAAAAGGACAAAGCACTTTCGAGAGCTCCACAGCCCCTTCAAACAGCTGGGGGAGGATCTGGTAATCGGCTTCACACCAATCTCATATTGATTTATTAAGACCAGCGTTTTAGACGCAAGTCTTAATAAGATTGCGCTGGCTGTGGTCCGCCGAGGTTATGTAGAGGCGCCGGCCTCGACATAACTTTGGTGGATTCACCACTGCTTCTAAATCTATGCCAGCTCCCTTGATAGCAAAGATTTAGACGATTTCTACGCCTAAAACAGGCGTAGAAAATGAAGAATGAGATGGGCCTGCCGGTCCATCCCCTTCCACTCCCATGCCATGCCTTCTTTTGTAAACCTGGCATGAGCGGGGAAAAGTGTCAGATTGCGGCGCAAATAACCTTTGCGCCACAATCTGCACCATAAATACAACTAATATAGTTGAATTTCTGATTAGTAAATGACCCCCTTAGTGTTTTTTACCATGATTTAGAATGTTTAGTTTTTTTTTTATTATTCACTTTTTCACATTTTTCTCTATTTATTACTTTCTTATTCATTTTTTTTTAAATCAATTTTCTTTTTTTACTGTTGCCGTAGAGGATGGCACAACATTTTTAGGAGGGGTTTATTGTAATGAGGTATTGGAAGATTTTTTTGGCCATATTCCAATTACAAAAATATGCCTTTTTCTATAACTGTTTTAATTTGCATTAAAAAAAACTACAGTTTTTTATGTTACACCCAAAGATTAAAAAATAAGCTTGCAAGCCCACTTCAAGGGGCCTCGTTCTCTTGTGAGTCCCTATGCTAACTAAATAGCTATAGGGAAAAACTTACAAAAAAAATTGTAAACTAAAGAGTCCAGAGTAGAAAGAAAATCAGTGACTGCCACAAATAACTCCTCCCTTAGTGCTGTTGATAGATAGAATAGGACTACACATGCTTGAATCACCAGGGAGGCATGGTCTGGATCCATCTGTAGGGATGACTTGTAGGTAACGACGAGCCCTGATCAGCCAGTAATTGAAAATGTGCCTCCTGTCATCCAAGCCCTGTCTTGAGAAAGCCTGCATCACATGAAGTGTCAAAGCAAACCCTTCATCATTCATGATTACAAATGGTGCCAGTGGTCCTCAGATCTAGGCAGTTGTCTAGGCTCTGGAAGGGCAAGCTCTTTGGCCCAAAGCCATTCACCTATTCTGGAAGCATGAAAGACGCGGGCATCATAAGTTCTTCCATAGTCTTTGATAGCCACAATTATAAACTGGTTGTTACTGTCAGCCAATACCAACATCAAAACTAGAGAGATATTGCTTATAATTGAAGTACCAGGACCCTGAATGAGTCAGCTTCTTAACACAGATGTGTTTGCTATCCATGCAGTTGAGAAACTTTACCAATTCTTAGAAGTCCTCAGCAGTATGGAGCCAGCCTTCCATCTTGGTCTATGGCATTAATGTCTCTCAGAGTCGCTGCCTGCCTGCACGTCAGTCAGGTCCCAAGCAGGCACTCCAAATGCAAGTATACAAATGGGGTTCTGGTCACCAGGAATCTAAAAAAAAAAAAAAAGGATTTGAGTCACATGTCAGCAAAGAGAAAATTATGAAATCAAGATGGCATAGCAACAAAGGGTAAAAAGGTGATTATGGGTTCTTTCCCCAGTGTAACGACGAGCAATTCCTTTGGAGATATGCAGCATTTCATGTTGGTGTCCTGGTAGGTGATGCCAGGATGCAGGTCTACCAACAGGTGGTCAAAGATTGGCACCGAAGGGAGACAGAAGCTGTGTAACTTTTTAGGGTACTGCCGCAGGTCAGTGTAGAGGGTGTGGGAGTGACCCTTCCTGAACTATTAGGAGACAATGGGATGAACCCAGTGCCTCCTCCTTCTCCTTGATTCTTCCGTCAGCATAGGCATATGCTGTTCAAAAAACTAAGAGAGAAGCCAATATGAGAGGGCAACATTCAAAGGGTTTTTCACCATGGTGATTACCCAAAAGTTGGCAGAAACTAATGCCAGCTAAGCAGAGGAATGAAACAAAGCTCTCTATGCTGAGAAAGCAATAGAACATTTGCGTTGGAGCAATCACATAACCTTCCTATCTGTGTTTCCAGGGGGTTGCGGATAAATAGTGACTATTTCCTCCTTCCATTTTTTTATTTTTTTTTGCAGATCCAAAAAAACATATGACCAACAGAAAACAACACCTTCATAATATTCTGTCCAGCAGAATAGATGCCCAATGGTCACAAATGCCAACTCATGGATTTGTTGTTTGTGG
This sequence comes from Bufo gargarizans, assembly GCF_014858855.1. Taxonomy (NCBI): domain Eukaryota; kingdom Metazoa; phylum Chordata; class Amphibia; order Anura; family Bufonidae; genus Bufo; species Bufo gargarizans. The sequence goes on along the minus strand of NW_025334630.1, from coordinate 50,313 downwards.
ACTATTCCCTGGCAACTGTTGTGTGCATGATGCCTAAGAAACATAATAACATTAGCACACATCATGTGCTCACTTTTCTGGCACATATTGTTAGTAAATCTCCTAGTTCTAAATTGTGTTTAGCTTCATCATCATTGTCCAGATTTTTCAACAAAATGGTACTTCACTATCTAGTTGGCCTCTACTAGTTCTTCCTGGTCTTTTAGCTACAGAAATACTGATATTCTGGTCTTGAACTCTAATCTCTCCAGGTTGATCTCTGGTCGGTTCTACAATCCTGCACTAGTTGACCAGCTCTAGGCAGCCACATCTACAGTAGTGGCTGCTAGGGTATATGCGATTCATGATAGTAGGCAATAAAGCCCATTTCTTCATGTCTGTAGCCGGGTAAAAACATGCTACTCTTTAAAATTGCACCTTCCACTAGTTGGAATGACATCTAATCCTGCTTTAAAGGGGTATTCCGATCATTTCAAGTTATCCACTATCCACAGGAAAGGAACGGAGAGGCAGATCAAGCATGCGCACTGCCTCTCTATTCATTTCTATGGGACTTCTGGAAATGGGCGACCGCTTTACTCTGCTATCTCCTGCAGGTCCCATAAAGATGAATGGAGTGGCAGTGCACATGCTATGGGGTACAGGACCCATGTTCTTGTGATACATTGGGTTCTCAGTGTGAGGACCATCACCAAGCCCTCTTTATGGCTGGCGCTGGCCACTACGAAGCGGCAGCTTCTCGGGGGGTATTTTTTGCTGGTGGGGCATCATTTTGTGCTGCACCGTGGTTTTTATGCTACTGAAGCAGTATATTTTGCTGCACTGTGGTCTTTGGTTCTGCTGGGATGGTATTTTGTGCCACAGTATGGTGTTGCTGGACCCACCTACTTGTTTTATCCTGCCTTCTGTCAGTTTAGACCCAACTACAACATGGGGCCACTTTTTTTTTTTTTTTTCATAGGACACTTTAAGTTCTCTGTCTAGCCTTGGACGGAGCTGTGTAGTTCTGGCACTAATCAGTGGAGGAGAGATTGCCAGGAGTCAGAGGGCTGACGATCTGATATTGATGACTTATTCCTAAAGATAGGTTATTAATAAGTCCTGGAAACTCCTTTAAACAGAGAGCAAATTATGACAAGTTTTTATTTCTTTTTAAATACCAACTGTATTTCATCTCAATTTACAACTGTGCACCCTGGGAAAATATACAGCTGAAGACCTTCTCCAGTAGTTAGCAAGGGTTAGTGTCAGGTTTAATGGGATTCACATTAAATAGTGCTACATTCAGCACTTTCCCTAATGAATAAGCCTTATAATGCTCCAGACGGATGGAGAAGATTCTTCCACCTGTACGGAGAGATGGAGGCTCCTCTGCCAGCTCTTCTCGTGTCCAAAGTTCCTATTTGACTTCCCGGTAATCGTTGAAACTAGAGACTGCTCACTTTCCTGTGTACAGAAGCAATGGAGCTCACTAAACTGACTGTCTGCAGGACGTATGCTCAGTAGGGCTCTGTGATAGATGTCATTGATTTATAGGCATCTGGCGTGCCTCAGCTGGCAACCTTGGCCCTGGCCAATGTTGCTGCTCTGTCACTTAGTGTCAAGCAGCAGTATTTTAATATGAATCACAAGTAATCCTGGATACTTAGGCTATGTCAAAGGGTCAGAATGGGAAAAAAAATCCAGAAGCTTGAAGTAATGTGATTTTTTTTACAAGTTTGAAGAAAAAGAAATATTCCATCAACAGATTAGACTATGAAGCAGTTTTTTAGTGCCTCTTGCCTTTCCTGTTGTGACCTATCTGGCTTCTTATGTATGTGTAAGTAATATAAGAATCCCTTTGACTCCTATGCCACTAAACTACAAACATAAGCCGTAATTCTGTATTTTTCCTCTCTAAATCTGGATGTAAACTATCAATATTTAAAAAAGGGTAGAACATGATAGAACTCAGGCAGTTTTAATTTTATTTATGTATGACCCCATATGACTTTGGAGTGTCTACGGTACTTTATGAATCTTTATAAGCCCCAGTACATAAAAATGGACAGTGACTAACAGTCTGAAGAAGGGACATTACTTCCATATTCAACCTATTTTGGCAAACCGTCTTATTATAATCAGTGTAAATGTAATAGGACGCTGGGCACTACATTTATCTTTGTGGTTAACTGACCTACCAACGCTAGGCTTTCCATAGTGGTGTGCAACCTCTTAAAGGGGCAGGGTCCTCAGCCTACAACTAAGAACCCCTGATTATTTAAAGGTAGTCTGTCATACAGAAATTCACTGTTGCACCTGGCACAATGCCTTGTAAGGCTAGTTCTTTTCATCCATATGCACGTGAGGGCGGACCCAAGCCACTCTGTGCACCTTTACTCCTCCTGCTTCCTCTGCTAGCCCCTCCCTCTTCTTGATTGAAAAGACTAGCTACCTGCATAGTCAGCTCCCTGAACCTGTCAATCAAGAAGAAAAAGGAAGGGCTGGCAGAGGACACAGGAGGAACAAGAGTGCACAGAGTGACTTGGGCCCGCCCTCAGTGTACTTACAACTTATTTACATATAGATTAAAAGTACTTTTTCTACAGAATGAAGCAATGGATCGCTAATGAAAGGTATGCTTATATTCAGATGAGCTGGCTGTAGAGGGCCTAATGACAGGTTTATCAATGAATTCCCTAGTGACAGATTCCCCTTTAACCTGCTCGGCATTACCTCACCTTTACTGAGCAAAACGTTATTTGGTTCCTGTAGGTTTATCATGGTGTAATTAATTTGTTATTTTGGCTTGACTGGTTCCTAACTAGATGTAATGATCACTTCCTGCCCTGGATACAGTTCTTATGTATTGCATGAACTCAAACTTCAACTACAATCAATTCTGATACCACAGTTTGGAATACTATCTGTAAGCCTTTAGATGTTCCTTTTTGAAGACTACTATAGACATACAGTATGACCTTGTGAGGGGCTTTTAAAGGTAAAGATCAAATAATATCTTTAATTCTACCCTCTGGTTTAGCCTTAAAAGAATTGGCCCATCTTGGACATTGGAGGCATATCGTTATATCTTTAGAGCGGAACCCGCAAAGTGCAGGGGGGCACACTGCGCATGCAAGACCGCCCTCCAATCATTTCTAGGGGAGAGCCAAGAATATTTTTGTAAGTTCCATTGAAATAAATGGGAAGCTCCCCACACTTCTATGGGACTGACAGAAATAGCCAAACCAGCGCTCGGCTATTTTCGGAAATCACACAGAAATTAATGCAGGGTGGCCGAAGACTAAGTTCTACTCATAGGTCTGGCTTGTGTTATAGTGGATATGACCCATGATGGAATCACACCTATAGTTCATCATGATTGAGTGTGCTAGAGGGAAGGCTGCTTGCAAGGTATTATGGGGAAGCCTGCCAGGCCGGCACGCAAGGTCATGTGAGCCTTCTCTATCTTCTGATTTGTAAAATGGCGCCCTCCATTTTGAGCAATTTGTGCAGGATGAATTGTAAATGTTTTGAATTCGCCAAAATCCCAAATTTTTGAAAAACTTCCAAAGAATCCTATTCATGTCAAATCAATTTGTTTATCTGTACTGTCAACTCATTTGGCCAAATAGCTTTGCTATCATGTAGGCTGACAGATTTACATTTGAGATATACACCGACCACTTGCAAGTACCAAGATAAAGCTGGACTTTAGAAAATATAGCACGCTCAGTAGGAAACACAGAACCATGCCTATCATTCCCGCTTATTTATTTTTAGGTCAGATGTTTTTGCATATACTGCTTCAACAAACACAATGGGCACAAGGCGGATGCCACCCGGGAAGGATCACCCAAACCAAATTCAGACTCCTCTTTTCCAAAGACTTAATCATCATGTAAAATAAGTATATTCATAAAAGGTCACTGCTGACAAGACCACCACATAAATGGTGGACTTCAACTTTGAGCGAGTTTAAGATAAATATGAATGTTGAAATAAATTGGAAAAATGAAATATACTTAGAAACTGAACTGATTCAGAAAGTAAGATTTTCCAGCCTGTGGTTCTACGTGTGTACAAATTGGCAAAGTGCCTCATTCAAGCAAATGAGATCTGTAAAAAGGTACATTGTTAACTTTCTTCTTCCTAGACAGCAAAATGTTAATATGCTGCCGAAATGTCTGCCAGAAGATAAAGAACTTTATAATGTGGTCAATTGAGCTCAGAGTGAAAGCAGAACGATTGAGTGATGAGGTCAAACCCAGTGAAATAATGTTTCTGTTGAAGAAGAAACACTATTTGTTCTCTTCTCAGTATTATTGATATTGCTGCAAATTATCTTTTTTTTGCTGCGGGAGCAGATATTGAGAATTTCAAAACAGGAATATAACTTTGAAGCTAGGTAGTAACTAAAAACATTTTATCACTGCCTTTCCATTAGGAATAAGGAGTTACTGGCAGCAGACCAGGTCAAACTCACAAGTTCCTGCTGGAGGTTTGTCTTTCGAGGCAGGTTAATGGACTAATGATGGCCCACTGCCGATTCCACTTCTTTTCTTGGATAACTTATTATATTTTTTAAGTTGTTAGACGCAGCCCGTCAACTCAATTCAAAGAACACAAAAGTATTAGCAAAAAAAATAATTCACTGGCAACTAAGAAATGACGACTTCTCTGCTATGAAAGTGACATTCGTGACTCATTGGTCATAACTGTCAGGGGCGGATTAAGTGCATGATAGGCCCGGGGCTGTCTACCCAACTGCCCCCCCCCCCCCCCCGCTCCATTTTAGTTTTAGTTTTTTTTCTGTATGAAGAGGCTGCGGTGCTTCGTAAGCACCAAAGTCTCTTCCTAGGCCATATGACATCCTTCACATGGTCTAGGTGCAGCTCTGTCCCATCTGAGTGATTGGGGCTGAGCTGCAATACCAAGCACAGTGCTATCAAATGTACAGTGCTGTGCTTGGCAAGGAGCAAAGAGGCTGCGGCGCTCACTGGGGCATCGCGGTCTCCTCAAACAGCTGATTGGTGGGAATGCCAGGAGTCGGACCTGCTACCTGCAGTCCTATGTAACACCCCACATAACACAGTGAACTATTGTGTTATGTGGGGTGTTACATAGGACTGCATGAAACATCTACTACATTATCTGTACACAGAAAGTTATTACTGTTATCTGGGCTATTACATAGGACTGCAGGTGACAAATTAAAATTTAAGTTGCCAAATTTAAAATTCTTTCAGTCGCATCTTTGTCTCTAAAGAGTTTGTTACACAGACATGTTAGAGTTCTCATAATTGGGGTCATTTATCAAATTGGTGTAAAGTACAACTGGCTTAGGTGCCCATAGCAACCAATCAGATTCCACCTTTCATTTTCTAAAGGAGCTGTGAAAAATGAAAGGTGGAATCTGTTGCAATGGATAACTAACACAGTTCGACTTTACACCAGTTTGATAAATTACCCCAAAGGACCCTATAGTGTCTACATCAATTATAATGTCCACTAGCGTGCCCTCAGTAATAATACCACCCTATATTGTGCTCCAGGTAATAATGCCTGTATAGTGTCCCAAAAAATAATGCCCCCTAATAGAAACGCCCCCACACTTCCCCATATAGTAATTTCCCCCACACTGCCCCCATATAGTAATTGCCTCCACACTGCCCCATATAGTAATTTCCCCCACACTGCCCCATATAGTAATTTCCCCCACACTGCCCCATATAGTAATTTCCCCCACACTGCCCCATATAGTAATTTCCCCCACACTGCCCCATATAGTAATTTCCCCCACACTGCCCCATATAGTAATTTCCCCCACACTGCCCCATATAGTAATTTCCCCCACACTGCCCCATATAGTAATTTCCCCCACACTGCCCAATATAGTAATTTTCCCCACAGTACCCCATATAGTAATTTTTCCCACACTGCCCCATATAGTAATTTCCCCCACACTGCCCCATATAGTAATTTCCCCCACACTACCCCATATAGTAATTTCCCCCACACTGCCCCATATAGTAATTTCCCTCACACTGCCCCATATAGTAATTTTTCCCACAGTACCCCTATACAGTAATTTCCCCTACACTGCCCCATATAGTAATTTTCCCCACACTGCTCCAGTAATTTCTTACACACTGCCTCCCATGTAGTAATTCCCCCCACAAAGTATTTTGCCACCCACACTGCCCCCATCAAGTAATAACCCCACACACTGCCCCCCATTAGATAATTTGCCCTGGCACTGCAATCCATTAAGTAATTTGCCCCCACACTGCAATCCATTAAGTAATTTGCCCGACACTGCCATCCATATAGTAATTTGCCCCCACACTGCCCTTCATTTAAGTAATTTGCCCTCCACACTGCACCCATCAAGTAATAACCTCCCAACTGCCCCCATTAGATAATTTGCCCCCCCAAACTGCCCCACAGTATTAATTTCTCCACACTGCCCCCACAGTATTAATTTCTCCACACTGCCCTCACAGTATTAATTCCCCCCATGGTACTAACTTGCCCCCACAGTATTAATTGTCCCCCACACTGCCCCAACAGTATTAATTTCCCCCACACTAGTCATTTGCCCCCACGTAGTAGTTTGCCCCCCACTGTCCCTTCAGTAATGTCCCCCAAAGTTGGCAGTTGGCACACAAAAAATACAAAAAATAAAAGGTAATACTAAGGCTACTTTCACACTTGCATTCAGAGCGGATCCGTCTGGTGTCTGCACAGACAGATCCGCTCCTATAATGTAAACGATGGGATCCGTTCACAACAGATCCGTCTGCATTATAGTTCAGAAAAAAATCTAAGTCTAATTGTTAGTCAGACGGATCCGTCCTGACTTTGCATTGAAAGTCAATGGGGGACGGATTCGTTTGAAATTGCACCATATTGTGTCAATTTTAAACAGATCTGTCCCCATTGACTTAATATTCCGTTCGGGATCTGTCTTTTTACCAGACAAAAAAGTACTGCGTATAAGGCTTTTTTGTCTGGTCTTTCAACAGAATCTGCAACAGAGGCTCCAAACACAGATGTGAACAAGTGTAGGCCTACGTATTATGTATTAGAATTACTGCAACTTTCGTACTCCACCTCGGAGTAGTATTTTTACTCTTCCGGAAAAAATGGAGTGCAACCTCTGGTCCAGAGTTAATTATGCCTGAACTTCTCTAAAGTCCCAGAGCAGTTTCCAGTGACAAGAACTACCAGAGTTGCCCTTACAGGAGCTCCAACAGCCACATACCCTCCCTGAGATGTACCTCTTAAGTGTCGGAAAGTGGTGCCCAGAACACTCAGCACTTACCCTGCACTGGACGTAGGAGAAGAATAACAGGACAGCAGAGAACCCCAGAGATTGGCGCTCAGTCACTCCCGAGCTTCAGTTCCTATGAACACGCCAGCACCTCCACTTCCAGGTGGATGGAAGTCAGCAGCAGCTTCACAGACAGCCACCCTCCCACCAATCCTCACTGCTATGTGCAGCTCTGAGCACCAGTGACTGAAGCTCAGGAGAGACTGAGAGCCGCAGTTCTCTGCTGTCCTGTCCTTCTTTTGCTGTGTCCAGTGCAGGGTATGTGCTAAGTGTTCTGGTTACCCCTCTCTGACACTTGAGAGGTAAATGTCAGTAGCAGTGAGAGGGTAAGTGGCGGTCGGAGCTGCTGGAGGTGCGGTTCTGGTAGTTTGTTGCTGGAAACTGCTCTGTGAGTTAAGAGAAGTCACGAAGAACAGTTTCAGTTGTTGCTATCTAGTTCAGTCATAAATAACTGACTCCCTCCGTATTAAGTGTAGGGAGCCGGTGGTCGTGTCCCCTCACTATTATAGGGTGTTCAGGTGTCATACAGTCGAGGCACGAGGGCATGCAATTTTCTATCATAGAGATCTTTGCATGGGCTGAGAAGACAGGGAGAGTTTCAGGGCTTAAATAGGGGTCTCCCTTTTGTTCCTTAGTTTCGGATCAAGTCAGTTGGATCCTTATTTGTAACTTCTTGTTTTCTGTTACACCATCTGTGACAGTCACATGGCTAGAAATGTCTAACATTGGTTGGAAGAGCATGACCAAGACTTCCAAGTACTACCCTGGCCCCCTAATTCCCCAGACTTTAATCCAGTTGAGCATCTGTTGAACCACCTCAATCGTGCTTGCTTTATGGATCCCCCCATGAACCCTTCAGCAAATATAGGATGCACCGCAGTCAGCATGGCTCCCGATACTTGTGTCAACCTACCAAGATGTTACTGAGTCACTCCCAGCCCGTCTAGTTGCTGTCCGTGCTGCACACAGTGATTACTCTGGATATTAGCTGGTGGTCATAATAATGTGACTCGACTGTGCAAATACACAATGATGCAGTGCTTAGTTCAAACGTGTATCTCCCTAAGGTCACCAGCCAGGGATGTAAACAGATCTCATAGGCCCACATAGCAATACTTAACAAGGGCCACCGTTCTTCCATTCAGTTACCAGTACACATGCATTACCGTGGAACACAAAGTGTGAAACCTTAGATTTCTGACAAATCTACAATATTCTTATTAAAATCCCCACACCATAAAACATAATAGATACACAGCACATGATCAGTCTAAATAAAAATTTTATCAATCATATCAGGTAACATTTAAAAACCAGTAGCAGCGACATACATATACAAAAGAAAAAAACGAACGAACCGCAATGGATATGTCATATACCAAAGAAAAAACCCATTGATGAATAGTATTAATATGTAGTGCCCATCCTTACCATTATAAGGGATTGGAAAGATACCTACAATTGCTTAGTGCAACCCTTTAATACAAGTAAACCAAATTACATTTGGAAGGAAGAAGTCACATTCCTACAATGAATACATCAGAACAAAGTGCCTAGTGCAATATATCATATACAGAGTTCATCAAGGAGTAAATAATGAAACAAGTAATACAGATAGTGATGTCCCGAATAGTTCGCCAGCGAATAGTTCCAGGCGAACATTGCTTGTTCGCGTTCGCGGCTGCGGGCGAACATATGAGATGTTTGGTCCGCCCCCTATACATCATCATTGAGTAAACTTTGACCCTGTACCTCACAGTCAGCAGACACATTCCAGCCAATCAGCAGCAGACCCTCCCTCCCAGACCCTCCCACCTCCTGGACAGCATCCATTTTAGATTCATTCGGAAGCTGCATTCCGAGGGCATTGTTTTGTGTCCACAGACTCATCTGCTGCAAGGACAGCGTCCTGACAGCACCCCAAAAAGCCCTTTTCAGGGCTGGTACATCAGTGTGCTTTTTTTAAACTTGCCTACCTATTGAAGTCAATGGCGGTTCGCCCGGTTTGCCCGTTCGCAAACATTTGCAGAAATTCGCGTTCGCGAACGGAAAATTTTATGTTCGCGACATCTCGAAATACCGACCAGTGTGGCTCTGACCCCCGACGCGAGTTTCACATATCGCTTCCTAATTGCCATAAAATTAAAAAAATCTGTGGGAATACCTTATTAAAAGTGCAAGCACATGTGCTTCCTGGATGTTCATGGTGTGCGTTCCACTCTGGAACGCATGACATCACATCCTTTCCATTGCTAGGGACCTCCTAACCTGCTAGATTTCTCAATATAATACTAATATATCCGGAAGATCAGCAAAGACCTAAGACCAGATAATGAAAAAGAAAGAAAAAAAAAAGATAATTATTTCTCCTTCTTAGAGTATGTCAAATAGAAGCGTCAATTTATCACCAAGGAGCAAACAACAGCGCTCACAGATATCCGGCATGCGTTCAACCCTGGAACGCACCTCGTCACCACCTCTCAAGTGCAGGGAAGCGCTCTGTGCTCTCATCATGGAACGCACTTCAGCACTCTCGGACATTTGGCAGGCGCTCCACTCTGGAACGCACTGCTCCATCATCAGCTTACATCGCAGTAACACATGCCGTGCTCTATCACTTCCATGTACCCATCCATCGACCGTATTGATTTTCTTAGGGCCGATACCGATAATGTGTGAACTTTCAGGCCGATAGCCGATAATTTGTACCGATATTCTGTGAATTTTCATTTTTGAAAAAAAATTAAAATTCCTACACAAATCTGCTGAAAATTAATATGTTTATTGTTAACGTGTATTTTTTTTAAAATCTTTCTTTTTCATTTATACTTAATATTTTAGTTTTTTGTTTTATTTTTTACTTTTTTTTTTTTTTTTACTAACTTTTAGCCCCCTTAGGGACTAGAACCCTTGTCCAATTCACCCTGATAGAGCTCTATCAGGGTGAATAGGATCTCACACTGTCCCTGCTGCTGTGTGCTTTGTGCACACAGCAGCATGGAGCTTACCATGGCAGCCAGGGCTTCAGTAGGGTATCAGTCAGGAGAAGGGTACAAAAGAATTTCCAAGGCATTAGATATACCATGGAACACAGTGAAGACAGTCATCATCAAATGGAGAAAATATGGCACAACAGTGACATTACCAAGAACTGGACGTCCATCCAAAATTGATGAAAAGACAAGAAGAAAACTGGTCTGGGAGGCTACCAAGAGGCCTACAGCAACATTAAAGGAGCTGCAGGAATATCTGGCAAGTACTGGCTGTGTGGTACATGTGACAACAATCTCCCGTATCCTTCATATGTCTGGGCTATGGGGTAGAGTGGCAAGACGAAAGCCTTTTCTTACAAAGAAAAACATCCAAGCCAGGCAACATTTTGCAAAAACACATCTGAAGTCTCCCAAAAGCATGTGGGAAAGGGTGTTATGGTCTAATGAAACCAAGGTTGAACTTTTTGGCCATAATTCCAAAAGATATGTTTGGTGCAAAAACAACACTGCGCATCACCAAAAGAACACCATACCCACAGTGAAGCATGGTGGTTGCAGCATCATGCTTTGGATCTGTTTTTCTTCAGCTGGAACTGGGGCCTTAGTTAAGCTAGAGGGAATTATGAACAGTTCCAAATACCAGTCAATATTGACGCAAAACCTTCAGGCTTCTGCTAGAAAGCCGAACATGAAGAGAAACTTCATCTTTCAGCATGACAACGACCCAAAGCATACATCCAAATCAACAAAGGAATGGCTTCACCAGAAGTTTAAAGTTTTGGAATGGCCCAGCCAGAGCCCAGACCTGAATCCGATTAAAAATCTGTGGGGTGAGGGCTGTGCACAGGAGATGCCCTCACAATCTGACAGATTTGGAGTGTTTTTACAAAGAAGAGTGGGCAAATCTTGCCAAGTCAAAATGTGCCATGCTGATAGACTCATACCCAAAAAGACTGAGTGCTGTAATAAAATCAAAAGGTACTTCAACAAAGTATTAGTTTAAGGGTGTGCACACTCATGCAACCATATTTTTTTTATATATATTTTTTTTCTTCTTTCTACCTAAAAGATTTCAGTTTGTTTTTCAATTGAGTTGTACAGTTTATAGGTCACATTAAAGGTGGAAAAAGTTCTGAAATGATTTATCTTTGTCTCATTTTTTTACATCAAAGAAACCTGACATTTTATGTAGACTTTTTATATCCACTGTATATATATTTTTTTTACTATAATTATAAATATGTAAAAACACTAATTCATAATAATTAGCCTAACCCTAATACCAATATATTATACCTGAGCTTTCTGATAACATATTTGGGCTGTGATACATGCATATCTAATATAGCCACTTCCAAAACGCAAAAAAAAAAAATGTGGAATCCCTCTATACATCGATCTGTCATGAGGATGGAATGCAGGCAGTTACCCATTTCTTAACGACATCCAATATAGATGGTGAGTATGGGTCATTTATATTGAAAATATTGGACTTTGCTCTGCACTATAATTTTTTTACGTTTAAGGGCTCCTATTACCTACAGCTCCAGGGAACTGCTATGGGGGCCAGACTGTTCGCCCACATATGCTAACTTGTTCCTGGGGCTGTGGGAGAGGAGGATCTTTTTAACTGAACCAGCTCATCAGATTGAAAAGGTCCATTTATGGAGTCGATACATCGACGACGTCCTTATGATTTGGCAAGGGACGATGGAAGACCTACAGAGATTCACGGAGTCCTTAAATAAGAACTATATGAATATTTACTTAACCTTTAAGGCCGGGAAAGGTAACATGGATTTTCGGGATGTGTTGTTACAGGTGGATGACGATGGTTTCATTTATACAGATTTATTCCAAAAACCGACATCAGTGAACAGCCTTCTTCATGCCAACTGCTTCCATGCTAGGAAATTGATAGACAGCATCCCTATAGGCCAATTTCTGCAAAAACAAAGACTGTTCTCGGGATGAAGAGTTTGAGGTACGAGCAAAATAATTGCATAATAGGTTCAAAGAGAGAAGATACCGTAATTCATCATTGTAAAGAGGATACCTACATGCTAAACACTCTAAGAGGGATGTCTTATTGCAGAATCGTCCGGTGTCGAGAGACACAAAAGGTGAAGTGGTGAGATTTATCACTTCATTTAATTCAGGCCATAAAGAAGTGTCCTCAATTCTAAAGAAATATTGGAATATTCTACGTATGGACAGCACTTTTAAGAAATACTTGCCTCCTAATTCATCCATTACCTACAGACGGGAGAAGAACCTACGGGACATACTTGCTCACAGTCATCACCAAGGTACGAACCCTAATAAACTGTTTGGTTCTAATGGTCCCAAATGGGGGTATCGTCCCTGTGGTGACTGTGTTCGTTGCCCTAATATTGTCAGAACCACTTCATTCACAGATGGGACGGGCCGCAGGACTTATCAGATAACACACACTATCAGTGTGATCGGTGTGATATATGTGGCTAGCTGCCCATGTGATCTTTTTTATGTGGGCATGACGTCACGGGAATTAAAGAGACAAACCAGAGAACATGTCCTGGGCATTGGTGCGGCCAAAATAGAAAAGGATCTGACAAAACTAAAAACCATCACTCTCCATTTCAAAATCTATCATGATTGTGATGGCTCCCTTTTGAAGGTAAGAGGTATTGACAGAATATTGGTTGCTAGCAGGGGTGGAAATTGGAAGCGTCTGCTAGCACAGAGGGAGGCGAAATTGATTTTTCAGTTGAACACAGTTACTCCCTATGGTTTGAATGAAGGTCTGAACTTCTCCCCATTTCTGTAATAATAATGTGGTTCTTTTGATTCAGATGGGTTTCTGTAAGGTTCCGTATATTTCATTGTTTGCGTTTAGTTTTGATTGATCTTTTTAAATTTGTGCTCTAGTATTTTAATTTGATTCTTGATATAACTATTTTATTTTAGGTAGGGGAATATTCTGTGCTTCGGTGGTGGTAATAACGACAAAGATATAACTCCTGACTACAAACATGACTTGGGACCTGATAGTTAATCCTGCACATGGAGATATGAAGAAAGGAAGGAAAGAAAGCGAAGAATTAGAAAAAATTGTTTGCGTTTTGGAAGTGGCTATATTAGATATGCATGTATCACGGCCCAAATATGTTATCACAAAGCTCGGGTATAATATATTGGTATTAGGGTTAGGCTGATCATTATGAATTTGTTTTTTTACATATTTATAATTATAGTAAAAAACTTTGGTCTGCATGAATTTATACATCACTTTTTAGCACTTATTTATTGTCATGACACTGGCACTGGCACATGGCACTATTTCACTCTTGTTGCACTTTATGCACTTGGTTACGACTAAGGGTCCCAGTACCCGAAACGCGTCAACGCCAATCTGTTGTACTATGTGGCAGTCTGTCATGTCTGCATGATGTCCTAATAAAGAAGCGGTTTTTAATATGGATCCAACTTGAATCTGAGACCTTTCTTCAAAATTACCTGCACTTTATGTCACTTTGTAAAAAAATTCATTTGGAGGTATATGATGGTTGGGTATTAATAAACATGATTTTATCCAGGGGTAAATATAATTATGTATTTATTATTTTTAATCATGATTGAAATGTGATTCATTATATATCTATCTATATATATATATATATATATATATATATATATACAGTCATGTGAAAAAATTAGGACACCCTTTGAAAGCATGTGGTTTTTTGTAACATTTTTAATAAAAGGTTATTTCATCTCCGTTTCAACAATACAGAGAGATTAAAGTAATCCAACTAAACAAAGAAAACTGAAGAAAAGTCTTTTCAAGATCTTCTGTAAATGTCATTCTACAAAAATGCCTATTCTAACTGAGGAAAAAGATAGGACACCCTCACATGTATTCCCTCTTAAATTGGCTCAGATCTCACACAGGTATATCACACCAGGTGCACATAATTAGTAGATCGTTACTCTGCATGTTGAATGAGGCTTGCCCTATTTAAACCTCAGACATTTAGTTTGGTGTGCTCCTGACTGTTGAAGTGAGAGTGAGCACCATGGTGAGAGCAAAAGAGCTGTCAGAGGACTTCAGAAAAAAGATTGTAGCAGCCTATGAGTCTGGGAAGGGATTTAAAAAGATCTCAAAAGATTTTGAAATCAGCCATTCCACTGTCCGGAAGATAGTCTACAAGTGGAGGGCTTTCAAAACAACTGCCAACATGCCCAGGACTGGTCGCCCCAGCAAGTTCACCCCAAGATGCTAAAAGAGGTCTCCAAAAACCCTAAAGTGTCATCTCGAGAACTACAGCAGGCTCTGGCTACTGTTGATGTAGAAGTACATGCCTCTACAATCAGAAAGAGACTGTACAAGTTTAACTTGCATGGGAGGTGTGCAAGGAGGAAACCTTTGCTTTCCAAGAGAAACATCGAGGCCAGACTGACATTTGCCAGAGATAAAGTTGACAAAGACCAGGACTTCTGGAATAATGTTCTTTGGACAGATGAGTCCAAAATTGAATTATTTGGACACAACAGCAGAGGACATGTTTGGCGTAAACCAAACACAGCATTCCAAGAAAAGAACCTCATACCAACTGTGAAGCATGGAGGTGGAAGTGTCATGGTTTGGGGCTGCTTTGCTGCAGCAGGACCTGGTCAGCTCACCATCATAGAATCCACGATGAATTCTACTGTGTATCAGAAGGTGCTTGAAGAACATGTGAGACCATCAGTTAGAAAATTAAAGCTGAAGCGGAACTGGACCATGCAACATGACAATGACCCAAAACATACTAGTAAATCAACCAAAGATTGGCTGAAAAAGAAGAAATGGAGAGTCCTGGAATGGCCAAGTCAAAGTCCAGATTTGAATCCCATTGAGATGCTGTGGGGTGACTTGAAAAGGGCTGTACGTGCAAGAAACCCCTCAAACATCTCACAGCTGAAAAAGTTCTGCATTGAGGAGTGGGGTAAAATTTCCTCAGACCGATGTCGAAGACTGGTAGATGGCTACAAGAACCGTCTCACTGCAGTTATTTCAGCCAAAGGAGGTAACACTCGCTATTAGGGGCAAGGGTGTCCTATCTTTTTCCTCAGTTAGAATAGGCATTTTTGTAGAATGACATTTACAGAAGATCTTGAAAAGACTTTTCTTCAGTTTTCTTTGTTTAGTTGGATTACTTTAATCTCTCTGTATTGTTGAAACTGAGATGAAATAACCTTTTATTAAAAATGTTACAAAAAACCACATGCTTTCAAAGGGTGTCCTAATTTTTTCACATGTATATATATAAAATGGGAATTATTACACATTTTTCTTCATATTTATTATATTTTTTTTTATGTTTTCATGATTGTTTATTCACCATTAATTGTTAGACATAGTGATTCATTTGCATAAAGGGTAATATGGGTACATGGAAGTAATAGAGCACGGCGTGTGTTACTGCGATGTAAGCTGATGATGGAGCAGTGCGTTCCAGAGTGGAGCACACGCCGGATGTCCGGGAGTGCTGAAGTGCGTTCCATGATGAGAGCACAGAGCGCTTCCCTGCACTTGAGAGGTGGTGACGAGGTGCGTTCCAGGGTTGAACGCATGCCGGATATCTGTGAGCGCTGTTGTTTGCTCCTTGGTGATAAATTGCCGCTTCTATTTGACATACTGTAAGAAGGAGAAATAATTATCTTTTTTTTTTCTTTCTTTTTCATTATCTGGTCTTAGGTCTTTGCTGATCTTCCGGACATATTAGTATTAAATTCAGAAATCTAGCAGGTTAGGAGGTCCCTAGCAATGGAAAGGATGTGATTTTATGCGTTCCAGAGTGGAACGCACGCCATGAACATCCAGGAAACACATGTGCTTGCACTTTAATTAAGGATTCCCACATATTTTTAACATTTTATAGCAATTAGTAGGGTATATATAGCTAGTGAGCACATAGTGTATTCATTCTCTGAGGAAGCGATATGCGAAACGCGCGTCGGGGGTCAGAGCCACACTGGTCGGTATTACTTGTTTCATTATATACTCCTTGATGAACTCTGTATATGATATATTGCACTAGGCACTTTGTTCTGATGTATTCATTGTAGGAATGTCACTTCTTCCTTCCAAATGTAATTTGGTTTACTTGTATTAAAGGGTTGCACTAATCCCTTATAATGGTAAGGATGGGCACTACATATTAATACTATTCATCGATGGGTCTTTTCTTTGGTATATGACATATCCATTGTGGTTCGTTCGTTTTTTCTTTTGTATATGTATGCCGCTGCTACTGGTTATTAAATGTTACCTGATATGATTTATAAAATATTTATTTAGACTGAGTATCTATTATGTTTGTTTTGGTGTGGGGTTTCTAATTTAGCCATACACAGCCATTTCTTTGTTTGGAGGTAGTGTATTTTTGGGGGAGAATATTCTTATTAAGTGGAAAAATTTTAATAAAAAAGTGGCCCTTCAACTCACCTACTTTTTCTGACTTCATAAATATGGTACTTGTTCTGAACACCATATTTCTCAATGTATTTACAGCAGATAATTAATTTCAATGGTTCCGCCCAAAAAAACGGAATGTACTCCGTATGCATTCCGTTTCCGTATTTCCGTTTTTCCGTTCCGTTGAAAGATAGAACATGTCCTATATTTGGCCGCAAATCACGTTCCGTGGCTCCATTCCAGTCAATGGGTCCGCCAAAAAAACGGAACACATACGGAAATGCATCCGTATGTCTTCCGTATCCGTTCCGTTTTTTCTGAACCATCTATTGAAAATGTTATGCCCAGCCCAATTTTTTCTATGTAATTACTGTATACTGTACATGGCATACGGAAAAAGGAAACGGAAACACAACGGAACTCAAAAACAGAACAACGGATCCGTGAAAAAAGGACCGCAAAAAACTATAAAAGCCGTGCTTCCGTTTCTGCAAAAAAAATAGAACATGTCCTATTCTTGTCAGCAATTGCAGACAAGATTAGGCATTTTCTATTTTAGTGCCAGCGATGTGCGGTCCACAAATTGCAGAATGCACATTGCCGGTGTTCGTGTTTTGCGGATCCGCAAAACACTTACGGACATGTGAATGGACCCTCATAGTAACATTATTAAAGGTTACGTTTTATCTTTATGTATATTCTAATGTATTGCCTTCCGTGTACAATGTTATAATATACTTTCTATGTTAGAAAGCATATTATAGTGCATTTGTATTGTGCGGCAGTTGTGTGCGGTTCTGCTGCGATACTGCAGGTATATAGAGGGACAAGCGTTATTGGAACAAATAATTTCTACTGGTGTGATATACCAGTCGCCCCCAAAAAAACTGATTGAAGCGGGGTGTTATATACCAATATACTTTCTTTATAGTGCATTTGGGTACTGTAAAGTGCATTTGCGCATGCGCATACGTGAAAATTATATTGCCGATATTTCGCATTGAAAAAAATAATGAATGGAGATCGCAAATTCGAATAATACATCTGGTATTTTACTGTCCATGTTGTGGTACTATTTGTGCACTTTTAGTAATTATTTCTTGGCTGCAAATATGAGCTGAAGGTTTTTCAGGTTCGTCTGCCATTAAAATGAATGGGGCCCGCCGCGAACTCGCGGTTCGCGAACATTTGCTCGGTGTTCGCGAACTGTCTCTGCAGATGTTTGTCTATCACTATCGCCAATCACGATCATTCAGGATTTTTTTTCTGGCCACATTTCTTCCTCGAATACGATGGGTCCCCACTATCCTTCCCATTTTTAATAATGCGTTGGACAGTTCTTTACCCAATTTTAGTAGTTTCTGCAATCTCCTTAGATGTTTTCTCTGCTTGATGCATGCCAATGATTTGACCCTTCTCAAACAGACTAACATCTTTTCCACGACCACGAGATGTGTCTTTTGACATGGTTGTTTAAGAAATGAGAAGCAACTCATTGCACAAGTTGGGGTTAAATAACTTGTTGCCAGCTGAAAGATAATCGCCCATGCAGTAAATATCCAATAGGAGGCTCATAACTATTTGCTTAGTTAAATCCAGATGGCGACAGGCAGTGTATAAACACAGTGCAAAATAACAGTTTGTAAAATAAAAGGGATAAAAACAGAACGTAATACGTTACGTGTCGGTTAAGTCCGGTTGCCTGGGGAAGCAGAAATATTGGTCAGTCCATCAAGCTAGTGGTCCCCAAAGAAATGACAGTTTGCTTTTCTCCATACATATGTTAAAAAGGATCAGTATCTATCATTTCTTAACCTATGTGCTACTGGCATCTTCTGGCATTGTTCCGGGGGGCAGTCAGACTGCTGGATTATCACTCTTTTGCCCCCCTTTCCTAGTTTAAATGCTCCTTAGCAAATACTTGGAACTGTTCACTGAGGACATTGGTTCACTTGAGAGAAAGATGCAAACCATCTTTCTTGTACAGTTCTTTTCCATTCCAACGAGAGCCAAAATTGAGACACAAAGCCAAACACTTGGTTCAGACACCATTCACTAAGCCATACATTGAATTCCTTAATGCGCATCTTCCTGTCATGCTGAAGGTTATGCACAGGCAAAACTGCAGAGAATGAAACAGTTGATGCAACCTTCCGTATATCACTTCCAAGTGTGTGAAAAGCTTCCTTCACCTTTGAAACCTCATTGCATGCCAGATCATTTGTCCCAAGATGGACAATAACATCCACCTCCCTTTCCTTGCTTAGCTTGCCTAACAATATTAAGGATCCGTCGTCTATCCCTGCTAGCGGTAGCACCAGGGAGACATCTCACAACATCATTTTCCTCAAACTTCACACCTCTTATGATGGAATCACCCACCAACAGCTGCTTACTATCAGTCCTTACCTTCTCCTTTTTGTCTTTGGCTGCAGTCTTGCATACCTTAGGCATGGGAGATGATTGTTTCTCACCCACTGTGCTTGAGCCATCCTCCATGTTGCTCTTGCACTCTGAAAGTGCTGCAAATTAATTTTGGAGAGGTAATGTGTCATGTGTGACCTCGGATGGAAAGGACACTAGACTTTTGCTGACCCCTCTAACGGTTCTGGTCAGTATAACGCTGGTATCTGACATCTTCACACTTTATGTTAGGTCTCTGGTTTCTCTAAAGTCATTCTATCTTACTGGTCTTTATTGCTACAATCTCTGGCCTGGAAGTCCATGAAAGAGGTTATGAACCCCTACAGGAATGTAAAGGGAGGGGTGGCCCACTCCTATTAATAATTTTAATATCTGGATCACTCTATCACCACAGACATAGTTTGGAAACATTACATATAGCTCTACAGAACATACAGGGTAATACAGTCCCATATACCACTTACATACAGTGACATATCCTCTGATGTAGATGTTGTCTTTCTTTATCTTCTCTATTCAGACCAGACCACCATGATGATTTCTTTAAGCCATCTCTTGTCTCTGCAAAGTTTGACAGACATCTTTGTTTCCTACTTTTCCATCATCGTCCTACCTTCTGAACACCCCATCCTGCCACCTCTAATACTGTGTCCACTGTGCTTCTCAATACTATACAGCAGAAACAGATAATCCCCTGAAAACATAGGTGTGCACAGCCTATTGCATTAGGGTGTGCACCCTAAAGCACAAACACACTCGCCGCACGCGTGTATGTATATATTATATACACACACATATATATATATATATACACACAAATACACTCTGCATGCATACATACAGACCGTCACTATCTTGTACAGTCTGCTTTGTGGGCCCGCATAGTGTGAGGTCACAGCGCGGCCTCACTGTGGCGCGCCGAGGACCAGAAAAGAAGAGGGAGTATAGCGCTTTCAGCGCTTCCTGGCCCTTACAGAACCTCAAGTCGGTTTGATTAGAGTACACCCGGCACACCCTGTTGATTAGGGCACACCCGGCACACCCTGTTCGCACGCCTATGCCTGAAAATACTATTACCATGCAGATAGTTCCACTTTAATAACTATTGGCACACAGTGCCTAAAAAAATAACTGTGCCCAGCAAATAGTGTCCACGAAACTTATAGTGCCATAAACATAGAGTCCTCCAAAAATAATTGCGCTAAGCTGATATTGTGCCAGGGTGCCTCCCAATGTAACAATTCTCCCAAAAGTCCCACCAATAGTAATAATTCTCTGCCAGAGTGCACTATGTGGTAACAGTGCACCCAATAGCAATAGTATCCTCTCATTTTGCCCCCAAATGTAATAATGCCCCCATAGTAATAACCCCCCTATAATGTGTGCCTGTACAAAAAATACCCCCTTATAATGTGTGCCAGTACAAAAAAATGACCCTGTATAATGCTTGCCAGCAGAATAATTAACCACTGCAATGTGAGCCACTGCTCCCTTATAATGTGTGGCAGTACAAAAATACCCCCTTATGTGTGCCAATGCAAAAAATGCTCCCATATTTCATGTGCCAGTACAAAACAAAAGAAATATTTTAGTGCCCCCTGTAGAACATAATGTCCCCATAGTGGTCACCTTAGAATGCAAGTGCCAGTACAAAAATGCTCACTTATAATGTGTGCTAAGTACAAAAAAATGTCCCCTTATGTGCTAGTACAAAAAATGCTTCCTTATAACATGTGTCAGTACGAAAAACTACCCCCTTTTAGGGCCCTCAGTAGAACGGATGTCCCCATAGTGACCCTTTTTTTTAAGTGTGCCAGTACAAAAATGTTCCTTTTTACAGCCGCAATGTACGCATAGTACTTTTTCCAGTTACGAAATAATGACCCCCGCCCCATTGTGGCTAGACAGCATGCTGCCAATTAAAAATAAACTCAAATACTTACCTCCAGTGCCTTGTTGCGGCATTCAACTGTATCGGTGTCCTGAGTACAGCGATGCAGTTGAATATGTAGAGATTAGAGTTTCCACAATAGAAGCGTTCATTGCCCTACTGCTGCCCCCTCTTGCCCCTACCTGGTGCTGCCTGAGGAAATCGCCTCACCTCATTGCCTGTGCACCCTGGAGGGGGGAGGGGGGGACTCAGCACACATGAATTTACACAGTTACAATTGATTACAATATAAGCTATAAAATCAGTTTGCACTGAGCTCTCCCTAGTGATGGCTGCATGAAAATGCAGTGTTTTCATGTCAGGAACAGAAGGAGAGAAGCACCAGGACCCCTTCCCCCAGGCTCGTGGTCTGCCTCGCTAGAAGATACGCCACTGTCACCAACCCTATCACTAGCTGATGTTGTCCTCAAATAAAACATTGAATTACAGTTTGGGCCCCAGATTTCTAAAGCTATAGTAATATGGCTGTGTGCAGTAATCCTTAGTAGAAGGTAGTAGAACAGATTTCTGAGGTAGAGGAAATGTACACTTGTGTTTATCTTATTGTATGGCTGTGCAGTTATTACTACAATATATTTTATATTTATTTTTGGGACTGCAGATTAACAAGAATTTTGAATGATCTTTACTTCTAAATATACTATTAAAGGGAATGTGTCACAAGGAAATTCACTGTTAAATCAGGCCCAATATAGCTCACCTGGATCTAATCAAACATTTCAAATAGTCCTCTGTCCCTTCATGCTGGAGAAAAGGTACTTTTAAACCACATGCAAATGAGGAGTGAGGGTGGACCCAAGCCACTCTGTGTACCCTTGCTCCTCCTGCTTCCTCTGCCACTCCTTCTTTATCCTTCTTGATTGACAGGGACAGGCAAGATAACTATGCAGGAACCTGGCCCTACCAGTCAAAAAGGAGAGGAAGGTACTGGCAGAGGAAGCAGGAGGAGTAACGTTGCACTGAGGCCCACCCTCAGTGCACTTAACTGCTTAGCTGCATGTGGATTAAACGTAACCTTTCTCCAGAATTAAGCAATGGATCACATTAAGCTGAACTAGCCCTACAAAGCATTGTAACATAGTAACATAGTACATAGTACATAAGGCTGAAAAAAGACATTTTTCCATCCAGTTCGGCCTGTTATCCTGCAAGTTGATCCAGAGGAAGGCAAAAAAAAAAAACTGTGAGGTAGAAGCCAATTTTCCCCACTTTAGGGGAATAAAAAAATCCTTCCCGACTCCAATCAGGCAATCAGAATAACTCCCTGGATCAATGACCCCTCTCTAGTAGCTATAGCCTGTAATATTATTACACTCCAGAAATACATCCAGGCCCCTCTTGGACTCTTTTAGTGAACTCCACCATCACCACCTCCTCAGGCAGAGAGTTCCATAGTCTCACTGCTCTTACAGTAAAGAATCCTTTTCTATGTTTGTGTACAAACCTTCTTTCCTCCAGACGCAGAGGATGTCCCTTCGTCACAGTCACAGTCCTGGGGATAAATAGATGATGGGAGAGATCTCTGTACTGACCCCTGATATATTTATACATAGTAATTAGATCTCCCCTCAGTCGTCTTTTTTCTAAAGGGAATAACCCTTATTTTGATAATCTTTCAGGGTACTGTAGTTGCCCCATTCCAGTTATTACTTTAGTTGTGACTGATGTAACTGTGAATTTCCTGGTGACAGACTCCCATTAAAGGCTCTCCAGGTCATTTATAAAAACTGGCCTTTATTCTAACCTGTGGAAGAAAGACCGTTTGGTTAATACTTACCCTTCCCTCGCATGGCAGCAGGGTTTGCAGGGTGGCATTGGTGGACCAAAAGACAGGTATTATGATTATTTTTTAAAATTTATCTACACAAATAATTTTTTTCCCGTTTTCCAATACAAGACATGGTAAATTAAACGGTGCCATTAACCCCTTCCCGACATATGACGTAATAGTACGTCATGGCGGCAAAAGACTTGTCGCATTTTGGCATACTATTATGTCATGGTGATTGGGCGGGCACCAGAGCGGTGCGTGCTCGATCACTGCAGGGGCTCGATAGTCCCTGATAGCCGGGCCCCTGCTGTATGCTGGATTTACCCTTTCTATGCCGCGGTCAGCATAGAAGGTGCATGCGGCAGGTAAGGGAGCCCATCGGGTAATACACTAACAGGCAAGGCATTACAATACAGATGTATTGTAATGCAATGCAGAGCAGATCAGACACTCAAAAGTTGAAGTCCCAGAGTGGGACAGAAATAATGATTTTATAATAAAAAATAGAAAAACAAAAAGGGAAAAACACACATATTAGGTATCACCGCGTCCGTAATGACCGGTTCTATAAATATATCACATGATCCACCCCGTCCGATAAACACCATAAAAAAAAAACTGTGTCAAAAAAAGCAATTTTTGTCACCTTACATCACAAAAAGTGCAACACCAAGTGATCAAAAAGGCTTATGTCCCACAAAATGATACCAATAAAAAAGTCACCTCATCCTGCAAAAAAGGAGCCCCTACATAAAAAATCACTAAAAAAATAGAAAAACTGTAGCTCTCAGAACATGGAGACATTAAAACATCATTTATTTGTTTCAATATGCTATTATTGTGTTAAAGTGAAATAAAAAAAATAAAGTATACATATCAGGTATCGCCGCATCCGTAACAACCTGCTCTATAAAAATATCACATGACTTAACCCCTCAGGTGAACACCGTAAAAAAACATTAAATAAAAACTAAATAAAAACTGTGCCAAAACAACACATTTTTTGGTCACCTTGCCTCATAACGTGTAATAATGAATGATCAAAAAATCATATGTACTGTAAGGGATCGCCTCTTATTCGGGGGTTATTCTCACAATGATCTTCATAACCACTGGGTTTCAGGTCCAAACAGTGCAATTTATTTTACACTCTTATACACAACATGGCATAAAACAAAAGCCTGCCCGTCTGGGCTCTACCTAAACATAATAAACATCGTATCCCTAACTCGGCTATACGATAGCGTTCCCGCATGGAACCAAGTGTGGCTTACCCCAGACATACAGTCCACCAGCCCTCAGGCTGTAACAAATGCAGTACCTTTGGAGGGGGTTGTGGTCTAGAAGTCCTCCTGACTCTGACCTTTCAAAGCTTGTTCCCGGGTGTCGCTGAGTCCCCCAAAGTCCAGGCTATTGCATAGCCTCATGGCCCCTCAGCCTTGCCTAGCTAAGACCACACTGACAGAGCCTCACCAGGCCTCTGTCTGCACACTCTCCAGAGTGAGACACACCCAGGATCCAGTAGCAGGATTAAATAGGATCCCTGGACATGATGATGCCCTAAGTCCCAGACTGGAACCTGGGGAAACAACACCTCAATGTTCACATTGCCACAGTACCCAAAACTGGTACCAATAAAAACGTCAACTCTTCCTGCCAAAAATGAGCCCCTGCACAAGACGATCGGCAGAAAAAAATAAATAAATAAGGCGTTCAGAAAATGGAGACACAAAAACTATTTTATTTAAAAAAAATGCTTTAGTATGTAAAACTTAAACAAACAAAGAAAGTAGACATATTTGATATCATTGCGTCCTTAACAACCTGCTCTATAAAAATAGCACATGATCTACCCTGTTAGATGAATGTTGTAAAAAATAAAAACGTTGCCAAAACAGCCATTTTTTTGTTACCTTGCCTCACAAATAATGTAATATTGAGCAATTAAAAATCATATGTACCCCAAAATAGTACCAATAAAACTGGCACCTTATCCCTTAGTTTCCAAAATGGGGTCATTTTTGGGAATTTCTACTGTAAGGGTGCATCGGGGGAGGGGCTTTAAATGGGACATGGCATCTAAAAACCAGTCCAGCAAAATCTGCCTTCTAAAAA
This sequence comes from Bufo gargarizans, assembly GCF_014858855.1. Classification (NCBI taxonomy): domain Eukaryota; kingdom Metazoa; phylum Chordata; class Amphibia; order Anura; family Bufonidae; genus Bufo; species Bufo gargarizans. The sequence goes on along the minus strand of NW_025334630.1, from coordinate 25,302 downwards.
CCATATGGCGTTCCTTTCCTTCTGCGCCCTTCCCTGTGACCTTACATCAGTTTACGACCACATGTGGGGTGTTTCTGTAAACTGCAGAATCAGGGTAATAAACATTGAGTTTTGTTTGGCTGTTAACCCTCGATGTGTTAAAAAAAATGGATTAAAATGGAAAATCTGCCAAAAAAGTGAAATTTAGAAATTTCATCTCCATTTTCCTTTAATTCTTGTGGAACACCTAAAGGGTTAACAAAGTTTGTAAAATCAGTTTTGAGTAACGTGAGGGGTGTAGTTTCTACAATGGGGTCATTTATGGGGTATTTCTACTATGTAAGCCCAACAAAGTGACTTCAGACCTGAACTGGTCCTTAAAAAGTGGGTTTTGGAAATTCTCTTAAACATTTTAAGAATTGCTTCTAAAATTCTGATTTTTTTTAATGACATTTACAAAATGATGTCAACATAAAGTAGACATATGGGGAATGTTTAATAAATATTTTATGAGGTATCACTTTCAGTTTTTTTATTTTTTATAATTGTATATTTATTAAAGAGTAAAGAAATTACAAAGCATATCCACAACAGATTCATGCACATTAGTACAAAGTAAGAGGTAAAACATGTAAAGCATCGTATTCACAGTAACTGAGAACTAATAGCATTCAATGATAGAAAGAGAAATGTTGAGCAATAATTTGGCAATAAAGTGCACAGAAAAATAATAAACTGTGTCTGTCTATAATCAGTCCAGTATAGGACCATTGAGCAGTATATCTCAGAACAGGAAGGCCTCAGGCAGTAGGTAGGGCACCCTAAGGACGCAAGAGCCCAATGCCTCTCAAGAAGACATGCTTCGTCAAACTAATAGCAAAGAGACAAGACAAACAACAAAGACAAAGACACAATGGGGAGGAGGGGGGGGGGACTCATTTTCGCAAGATCTCTAAGGATGTCTAGTAGCCCAGTAATCGTCCCAGGGATCCCATATGGCAGTGATGGCGAACCTTTTACAGACCGAGTGCCCAAACCTCAACATAAACCCACTTATTTATCGCAAAGTGCCGACACAGCAATTTACCTTGAATACTACAGTCCGATATAGAATATCTTCCATGTACTTTATCATTTATCTACAATAGCCTGCCTACATTCAATGCGCTGCCTTTGCTGTTCATAGTGCGCCCTGCGCTGCTGAATGGCAGGAAAAGTCTAAGGCATATTGGTACACCATAGACTTTTTCCAGGGTGTGGGTGCCCACAGAGAGGGCTCTGAGTGCCGCCTCTGGCACCTGTGCCATAGGTTTGCCATCACTGCCATATGGCATTGAAGAGTGCAATTTTGTCCTGAAACATAGCTGTGGAGTATTCCAGTGTTCGGACCTTCGTCACCCTAGCATACAAATCGGAGACCCTTGGTGGTTCAAGGCTTTTCCAACATCGGGGTATTAGACAACGGGCTGCCATAAGTATCATTAGTAATAACTTAAGTGAGTGTTTTTTAACCTGAAGAGGAACCACATTAAGCAGGAAGGACAGAGGGTCAGGCCAGAGAAATTGAAATTTTTAAAATTGCAAATTTTTTCACAATTTTGGGTAAATTTGAGATTTTTTTCATAAATAAAGGTGAAATATATTGACTCAAATTTATTATCATAAAGTACAATGTGTCACAAGAAAACAATCTCAGAATGGCTTGGATAAATAAAGCTATTCCCACATAAAGTGACACATGTCAGATTTGTAAAAAAATGGCCTGGGCAGAAGGGCGAAAAAACTGGCCTGGGGTATAAGGGGTTAACATTACAACTTATCCCACAAAAAATAAGCCCTGATATGGCTATGTTAACGTAAAATTTTAAAAGCTATGGCTATTAGAACATGGGGAGGAAAAAACTAAAATGCAAAAACTAGTACTTAAGGGGTTAAATCTTGACTTTTTGTCTATACAAAGTTTTTAAAACTTTGTAACTTTTTAAAGAAATATACCTAATCTGTACTCCTACAGATCCACAATGCTGAAGGAAGACAAAGTCTTTCCATTTCCTAAGTAAGCGCATATGAGTTTTCAAGGTTTACTTTCTGTCAAACAGGAAACTTTTTAAATCTAAAAGACACACATGCAAGTGTGAATAATATATCAGTAAGGAAATGATACAGTTTTACAAAAATTTAACTTTGCTCCTGTACCATTGTGACTTGTGGTACATTTAGGGGTTATTTTGTGGTGCACACCTGCACAAACTCCTGAAAGGGTTTTTTCAGGATTAGGTAACTACATTTATTATAATGGAAACCGAACACTCTCAACATTATAATATAATGTGATTCAGTTGGCTAGTGGAGACTATAGCTACAGCTGTGTACACGCATTTCAATCATGGACAAGAAATACTGTATTTTTTTGTCCCATAAGAAAAAAATTCACTGCGTCTTATGGGGCGAATACTAATGAGCTCTTCCATTATTAAAGCACTCATTAGTACCGGAGGACCAGTATGCAGCGCTCCCCGGGCGCTGAACTTACTGCTTCCTGGTCCTCTGCCATCAGCAGGAAGAAGAAGAGTGCTGGAGGCGTCCGGAGCAGGAAAGGTAAGTAGATCTTTTTATTTTTTATTTGCTCTGAGGCTGGGGGCTGATCTGAGGCATGGGGGTTGTTCTAAGGCATTGGGGGGGGGGGGGGGCTGATTTGTGGCATGGGGAGATGATCTGAGGCATGGGGGCTATCTGAGGCATGGGAGTCTGATCTGAGGTCTGGGGGGTCATTCACATTGGAGTCTAAGCTGAGGTCGGATTGTGTGTCTGATCTGAGGTTTTATTGGAGTCTTATTAACATTGGGGGTCTGATTGGGGCTGTGAGCTGAGGTCTGATTAACATTGGGGGTGTGACTGGTGGTCTGATCTGAGGTCTAAAGAAAAATATTTTTTTCTTATCGTCCTCCTCTAAAACCTAGGTGGGTCTTATGGGCCGGTGCATCTTATAGGATGAAAAATACGATACACACATTCCCTGGATTTTTATATGGCCCCAGTGGTGACGTGTCCCCAGGTACAGCTGTCTGGTCTTAAAATTTTAAAAAATACTCCAATATATTTCGCTGTGAAGCATTTCTGGAAAATATACCATAAGTGTCTGATCTATCCCAATCTAACCTCTTGGACTCTCATCTTGGAAGAGCGTTGCTTGCTTAGCTGCTTCTGACTTAGGAACACATCCAAATTTGGCCACCTCTCTTTTGAACTATATGGAGAGTGCAAAGGTCAGCAATTGAGTAATGGGGTCCTCAACACATTTATGTTGGATATGCCATAAATACTTGAGAAGAGAATACTACTTAATATTCTTAAGAATTGGCCTATTCGGGGCTTTCAGACCCGGACCAAGTGGGCATTTAAGCACCGGAAACATTCAGCTGGTTCTCATCAGAGTCTTTAATGTGTGGGTCATCAAGAATGGCCACAGTTCTGTCAAGTAAAATAAAACTATTAGAAACACATGGTGGTATGACACACACTCCAGCAGCCTGGGCTGAATACCAAACATCTATTGGAGACTTTTTCCCCCAAAATGCTCTTTCTAGTGCAAGAAATATTTTCTTGCATCGAGACATGGTACTTGCAGGGAGACATGAGGCAAGGGGTAGGCACCGTGCCTTCAAGAACTGCTCTGATGCATGAACTGCTCTGATGCTCAAGTCAGGGGGGCTGCCTGGGTGAAAATGAAGGATTGTCCGAGTTCAGCTCTGAACCCGGACAACCCCTTTAAGTGCCGGTCTGGGTTTTGGCAACACCTGGCTCAGCAGAGATGTCTCTGTTTTTGGGATCTGAGGCTTAGTGCTGTGCTGGAGGGCTAAGAGCCGCAGGGAAACAGGCCCCCCTAAAGCCTGCTGTGGACTACTGGGAGGCAGAACTGCCAGCAAGGTGACTTGTGTTATATGAACTTTCCATTGTGTGTGAATTAACACTAAGACTGCAAAATGACATGCTGTTTTGTGCTATTGCCTCAAGGGTGAATAAACACTGATGTTTTGAGTTAAGAACTTGCATTTTGCCTCTGTACTGCACCCGCTTACCCTATCTACCAGAGCGAAACCCCACAATTGGTGGAGAATGCAGGCAAGAGCAGTGAGGCTGGCGTTAACGTCGATATTTTTGGTTTCTGCATTTTTCGGGCACGGTTGCATGTCGTACATTAAACCAGCTGTATTGCAACTAGTGCCCCAAGGCAAAATGGAGGCTGTTGTGAACGCCCTCATGGAGGCTAATCTGCAGCAACGAGAGACAAACCTGCAGCAACGCGAGGCTAATAAGCATCAGCAGGAGACTAACCAGTTGCTGCTACAACACGTGATGGCTTTGCAGACAGCAGGAGCAACCGTGAGCGTCCATGATGCCTGTAAAGCAGTCCGTGCCGTGATTCCTAAGATGACCCCCGCAGACGACATCGAAACCTACCTGGCAATGTACGAGAAAGTCGCCATCAGGGAAAAGCTACCCCGAGACCAGTGGACTAAAGTCGTCGCTCCATTCCTGGCATCTGATTCCCAGCGGGTGTATTTAGACTTGGCAGACGATCAAGCGGCCGACTACCAAAAAGTAAAGGGTGAGATTTTGGCAAGACTGGGGGTGAATGTGTTGGTCTGGGCCTGGACACGGGTACATCAGTGGGGGTTTAAGCCAGCTAAGGCCTGCGAGGACCCAGTATTATGACTTACTCCACCTCTTGCAAAAGTGGCTACAGCCTTATGTACTGAGTCCCCCGGCTATGCTGGATAGACTATCGGCTGATATGTTCAGGAGGGCTCTGCCACCCCCTCTCCAGCACTGGATCGGCCAGGTGTCTCCTGGCAACGCCCTAGAAATGGTGGACCTGGTGGAGCGCTACGAGGCTACTAAGACTGTTACAGGGGGTTCTTTTGGGAGGGGGATAGTCAAACCCTGTAAATCTCCATCCCAGACCCGGTGACTTGTACCAACCAAACCCACCTGGGGTGTACCCTTTACGGGCCTGGCTCTGATAGTCTGCTGCCGGTGTCAGGAGCCAGGCCATGTAAGAACTGACTGTCCCCATCAGGTGGGACCCATGGATTCTAACTATGGCTACCGTCAGTCGCTATATGCCAGGAAGCTGTGTGCAGCAGGTACCCCAAAAACTCTAAACCACCAGGTGGAGGTAGAAGACACTCCTGCGGAAGCTCTGCTGGACTCAGGGAGTCTGGTGTTCCTAGTAAGCGCTCCCCTGGTACGGTCAGCGGAGTATACTGGCCGGAAAGTCGGGGTCATGTGCATTCATGGAGACTTAAAAGACTATCCCACCTCCCTGGTGTCTCTAACCACAGGGGCTGGCAGATGGACTCACAAAGAGGCAGTTGAGCCACATTTACAGTACGAACTTATAATAGGGAGAGACTTCCCGGGCTTCCCGGAACTGTGGCCTGCTATGAGAGTGACTGATACCCATGAGCAGGGCCGGACTGGGACAAAAAATAGGCCCGGGCATTTTTGACTGAGCAGCCCAATCACATGGCCCACAACAGGCCCCACCCCCTTGCAGTCTAGGGGCGGAGCCAAAACCGGAAGCACAATTGAGAGGCAGGGCCAGCGACCAGTAAGATAGGAAGGCTTCAGCCAACACACAAGGTTCTTTGGGGGTCCCCAGGTGACATTAGGGGTCTTAGTACGATCCGGCCACCTAATCCGGCAGAAAATGCAAGGAATCGACTGGACACAAAGCACAGCATGCAGCGGTTTATGTCCCGCTGATTCTCTGCATTTTTCCCAGATTGTGGCCTGATTTCTGCCGTACCCCATTATAGTTAATGGGACTGGCGGGCATTCCGTCAGCATCCAGCAGTGCCGGATCCAGTGAATTCTCTGCTGGAACAGCCTGCCAGGATCACTATCGCAGATGTGAAAGTAGCCTAATACAGCGCCCCATACCTTTATATCCAGTGCCGTCTCCTCTGATGTAGATGTTCTCTTTCTTCATCTTCTCCATTCAGACCAGACCACCGTGATCATTTCTTTCAGCCATCTCACGTCTCTGCAGAGTTTGACAGACATCTTAGTTTCCTACTTTTCCATCATCCTCCAATTAACATCCCATTATGCACCCCCAATAATGAGAAGCTGTGCTCCCCAAAACTATACTGCAAAAAGAACTGTGCTAAACTGATGCTGTGCCAGGGTGCCCCCAAAGTAATGGTGCTCCCAAAGTCAGTAATGTGTCCCACAAGTAATAATGCTCCCATAGTCCCCCAGTTGTAATAAAGCCCACCATAATGCCCCGATAGTAATAATTATCTTTATAATGTGTGACAGTAGAACCCCCCCCCCCCTTATAATGTGCACCAGTACAAAAAATGCTCAGTCGTGTGGCAGTAAAAAAAAGAAACACCTCCTCTTAGTGCCCCCAGTAGAGCCAATGTCCCCAGAGTGCCCTCATGTGTTCAAATGACCTGCAATGTGTGCCACTACAAAAAACACTTAGTGCCCAGTTGAGCTTAGGTGCCCATAGTGACCTTATAATTTGTGCCTGTATAAAATACTCCTATATAGTCCCCCCAGAAGATGCCCCCATAGTGCTCCTTCCCCGTCTTCATAGTGCCCTCCATAATGTGGCACAATAAAATGCCCCACATAGATACCCCCATAATGCTCCTTTCCTCCCTTCCCCATAGTGGCATCAAAATGGGTGCCAGTATTAAATGCCCCTATATAATGCCCTCATAGTGCTCTTGTCCCCCCACTTCTCCATAGTGCCCACCTATAATGCGTGCCAGTATATAGGGCCCCCAGTAGATGCCCCCATAGTGCAGTCATACACGCACTCTCCACATACATGGACGCAGTCATACACGCACTCTCCACATACATGGACGCAGTCATACACGCACTCTCCACATACATGGACGCAGTCATACACGCACTCTCCACATACATGGACGCAGTCATACACGCACTCTCCACATACATGGACGCAGTCATACACGCACTCTCCACATACATGGACGCACTCATACAGGCACTCTCCACATACATGGACGCAGTCTCCACATACAAGGACGCAGTCATACACACACTCTCCACATACATGGACGCACTGTCCACATACATGGACGCACTGTCCACATACATGGACGCACTTATACACGCACTCTCCACATACATGGACGCAGTCATACACGCACTCACCACATACATGGACGCAGTCATACACGCACTCTCCACATACATGGACGCAGTCATACACGCACTCTCCACATACATGGACGCAGTCATACACGCACTCACCACATACATGGACGCAGTCATACACGCACTTACCACATACATGGACGCAGTCATATACGCACTCTCCACATACATGGACGCACACATATACCATACACATATGTAGACACCCAGCTTTCCTGCTGTGCCTCTCCCCCATACTCTAATGCCTCTGCACTTGTGCCATGCAGGATAGCAGGAAAGCTGGATGACATTTCATGATATAATTCACCCAGCTTTCCTACTGTACTGCAGGTCACATGTGCCCAGTCTGGGAAAGCTGAATATAACCCCAGTTCCCCTGCCACTCACATCACTGCTGCAGTTAACTGGTGACAATCCAACTGATGTTCAGCATGCTGCTGGGCAGGAAAGGAAAGGTTCAGGCTGCAGGAATTGCTTCGCGTGTAGAAAAGGGGCGGGGCTATGATAGCTCCGCCCACGTCGGGCCGTCCTGTTGCTGGTCACCACTGTCCATCATAAGAACTGAGGAGTTGGAGAGGCGGAGCAATGTCAGGTCAGTGACAGAGTGCAAGTGCAGGAGAAGTCAGCTGCTCTGACTGGCCCGGGGTGACGAAGTACAGCGACTGCTCTCAGGCCCCGAAGCAGCTGCTTCCCTGATAGGTACGCGGCCGCCACTGGGAAGCGCTCATCTCCACTCCTGCCCGGCTGCTGCCTGCCCCATTAATAAAAAAATAAAAAAACGGCTGATTGTGTTCGGCCCGGCCCACCGGGCAAATGCCCGGTCTGCCCTATGGCCAGTCCGGCCCTGCCCATGAGACAGGGGTAACCCAAGCAGAGTGGCCTTGCTTCGGGGGGAGGCCAGAACCCGGGGAACCTGAGGCCAAAGGGGCCAGCGGTATGGGTTACCGCCACTTCGGTGGAAGAGGGGGAGACAACCCCGCTAAGTGTGATGGTGGGAGACGTAGAGGACTTACCGCCGGGTCCTGAATTGGCAGACCTCAATGTCTCCTGGGATAATTTTGGTACCGCCCAACGTTGGGACCCAACCCTATCCTACACCTGCCTGGGAAAATGTGTTAATAGTAGAAGGTGAACCACAACAACCTGGGGCAGAGTGTTTCCCCATTTTGTGGTTCATCAGGATATGCTGTATCGGGTAAACCAACTACGGGGTGAGCCTATAGAACAGTTGGTGGTCCCCAAGGCTTATTGGAAGCTTGTGTTAGATCTAGCCCACCAACACGTTCTCGGGGGTCACCTGGGGCTGCAGGAAACTCAGGATCGTATTCTACAGCGGTTTTACTGGCCCAGCATGTTCAAAGAAGTGGAAGAGTTTTGTAAGTCTTGCCCGACTTGCCAGATAAATAGCCCCCAGCCCCCACATTTCCATAGTCCCCTAGTACCTCTCCCGATTATAGAAGTACAGTTTGACTGAATAGCTATGGACCTCATAGGCCCAGTACCAAAGTCCACCAGACGGCATCAACACATCTTAGTCATTCTAGACTACGCCACTCGGTACCCAGAGGCGGTGCCACTTCGACATACCTCGGCAAAAATCATAGCTAAGGAGTTAATGGAGATTTTTTCCTGAGTAGGACTACCTAAAGAGGCTCTGACCGACCAAGGGACCCCTTTCATGTCCCAGGTGATGAGGGATCTCTGCAAGTTGCTGCACATAAAACAACTACGGATGTCCGCTTACCATCCGCAAACGGACGGTCTGGTAGAACGGTTTAACCAAACATTAAAAAATATGTTGAAAAAAGTAGTGTCTAAAGATGGGAAGGACAGTGCGAGTGGTACCCCAGGCCTCTACTGGGTTCTCGCCCTTCGAACTGCTATATGGCAGACAACCTCACGGTCTCTTGCATGTGGCCAAAGAGGCGTGGGAACAACAACCAACTCCACATAAAAGTGTCATTGAGTACGCTATCCAGATGCAAGATCGGATAGAGACAGTGTTGCCTCTTCTTAAGGAGCATATGGAGACAGCTCAGCGAGCCCAGAGTCAGGTCTATAATCGGCAGGCTCGGATCCGGATCTTTAACCCAGGTGATCGGGTTTTTGTTCTGGTGCTGACTGCAGACAGTAAGTTCCTGGCTAGGTGGCAGGGGCCCTACGAGGTACTCGAGAAAATTGGAGATGTAAACTACAAGGTACACTAGTCAGAGTGGCGAAAGCTGGAGCAGGTTTACCATGTGAATTTACTCAAACCGTGGAAAGATAAGATAAGAAACCTGTACAGAAGACAGCGGGTTTTCTAGGAGAAGAGGTACCGGCCCCTCTGTCTGATGCAAGAGAGGCGGCTGCCACAGTAAAAATGGCTGACAGCCTCTCCTCTAAACAGACTCAGGAGGCCAAGGAGTTCGTTAGTCGGAACACGGATGTGTTCTCGGACCTCCCTGGACGCACTTCCATAATCCAGCATGACATTGTCACTGAGCCTCAGGCAAAAGTTAGATTAAAACCATACTGGGTATCCGAGGCTCGGCGACAAGCCATATCGGAGGAGGTGCAGCTAATGTTGCAGCTAGACGTCATTGAGAAGTCAAAAAGTAAGTGGACCAGTCCTATAGTATTGATACCAAAACCGGACAGGACGTTGCGGTTTTATAACGACTTTCGAAAACTTAACGAGGCTTCAAAATTTGATGCGTATCCCATGCCCCGGGGGGATGAGCTCATCGAGAGGTTAGGAAAAGCCCGGTATTTTTCTGTTTTGGACCTTAACGGAAGCTGCCAAACAGAAAACTGCCTTCATCACGCCTGAGGGGCTCTATCAATGCAAGGTCTTACCCTTTGGTCTGCATGGCACCCCCGCCACTTTTCAGCGACATTGTGGACATTGTGCTTCGTCCACATCGTCGGTACGCTTCAGCTTACCTGGACGATATTGTCATCCACAGTACCGACTGGGAAAGTCATCTACCCAAAGTGCTGGCTGTAGTGGACTCCCTTCGGAAAGCTGGCCTAACCACTAACCCAAAAAAATGTGAGCTAGGGTTAGAAGAGACTAAGTACCTGGGGTATGTTATTGGGCGTGGAGTCATAAAACTTCAAGTGAACAAAATATAGGCGATATGGAATTGGCCCCGACCTGTCACCACTAGGCAAATTCATTCCTGGGATTTGTGGGCTATTACATGAGGTTTGTTTCCCACTTTGCTACTCTAGCCACGCCCTTGACAGGGGTCTTGAAGGGACAAAAATCAGTGTTGGTTCGCTGGGATGATCGGGCAGAAGAGGCTTTTGCCGCTTTGAAGTCAGCCCTGTGTGGGTCACCGGTTTTGGTGACGCCCGACTTCAAGAGGCAGTTCGTGTTACAAACGGATGCCTCTGAGGTAGGCCTCGGTGCTGTACTGTCTCAGGAAGTCAACCGGGAGTAGCATCCCGTTGTCTTCCTAAGCCGCAAGCTCACCCCAGCCGAAACCAGGTACAGTATAGTGAAGATAGAGTGCCTGGCTATCAAGTGGGCACTCGAGTTTCTCCGCTACTATTTGTTGGGGAGAAAGTTCCGTCTGGTGACCGACCACTCCCCTCTCTAATGGATGAGCCAGGCCAAAGACAAGAATGCCTGGGTCACCAGATGGTTTTTGTCTGGCGTGTGTCCACCTCTTCAGGGTTGAACAAATGTGGGGTGTCAAGGATGGTGTTGCAGAAAGCTGGAACTTATAAATAAACATCCGACTGGCTTGATCTCAAACTAAGGAGCATATGGGTGAGCCCTATAAAACCCCTAGAGCTCTCCCTGACTGCTATGCCCATGTAAAGGTCTTTATGGTAGACGATTGCATGTCCACGTACCTCATACTATGTGACACCTGAAAACCCTATAATAGTGAGGGGACACGACCACCGGCTCCCTGCACTTAATACGGACGGAGTCAGGGTCACCTAGAATCAAGCCAGCAAGGAAACACAAATAAAGGAAACAGACTTATCTGAGGAATCAGCAGAAGCAGCATCCAGCAGTGAACACAATCCAAGAAGAAGTATAAACCGCAAAGTGAGGCAGTATGGGAGGGAATATAAAGGGAGACAATTAGTGTAAATAGGTGACAGCTGGGAGAAGGAAAGGAGATGACAAAGTGATAAGACGAGTGGCCTTAAAGTCCACCACTGGGACCCACATCCTCTCCTCAGGACCATAACCCTCCCAATGAATGAGGTACTGGAGAGAACCGCGGATAATGCGAGAATCCACAATCCTAGAGACCTGAAATTCAAGATTACCATCAACAACAATCGGAGGAGGAGGTAAAGAGGAGGGTACAGTGGGTTGGACATAAGGTTTTAATAGGGACCTGTGAAAAACATTATGGATCTTCCAAGTCTGAGGAAGATCAAGACGGAAGGCAACGGGATTGATGACGGACAAGATCTTGTAAGGCCCAATAAACTTAGGACCCAACTTCCAGGAGGGAACCTTCAGTTTGATATTCTTTGTAGACAACCACACCAGATCACCCACATTCAGGTCCGGACCAGGCACACGTCTCTTATCCGCCACACGCTTATATCTCTCACTCATTCTCTTCAGATTACCCTGAATCTTTTGCCAAATAAATGACAAAGACAAGGAAAATCTCTCCTTATCAGGTAAACCAGAAGACCCCTCTCCAGAGAATGTCCCAAACTGCGGATGAAACCCATATGCACCAAAAAATGGTGACTTATTAGAGGACTCCCGTCGACAGTCATTTAAAGCAAACTCAGCAAGGGACAAAAAAGAACACCAATCCTCCTGATTCTCCGCCACAAAACAGCGCAGATATGTCTCCAGATTCTGATTGACGTTCGGCCTGACCATTCGACTGTGGGTGAAAAGCAGAAGAGAACGACAACCGAACCCGCAAGCGAACAAACAGAAGGCCTTCCAGAATCTGGAAACAAATTGCGTGCCCCTATCAGAGACGATGTCTGAAGGAATGCCATGCAATTTAACAATGTGATCAACAAACGATTGCGCCAGTGTCTTAGCATTGGGTAACCCAGAAAAAGGAATGAAATGCGCCATTTTGCTAAAACGGTCCACTACTACCAGAATCACAGTCTTCCCCGAGGAACAAGGCAGGTCTGTAATGAAGTCCATGGACAGATGCGTTCAAGGACGGAAAGGAATGGGTAACGGGAGGAGAGAACCCGATGGCCGTGAATGAGGGACCTTGGCACGAGCGCAGGTCTCGCAGGCTGCCACAAAACCCTCAACCGTCTTATGAAGAGCCGGCCACCTGAATCTCTGAGCAATGAGATCCACTGTGGCTCTGCCCCTGTCACGGTCTGGAGTCAGGCTCGGAGGCCAGTAGCTATAGCAGCGGAGCAGATATTCACACTGGTCACCCTGGCTGATGACACGGGTTCACCTGAGGTGCGGGGTCTAAGTACTAACCGGTATTCGCCAGAGCTCCTGATGGTGGAGATGGACTTTGCTGCGTGTTAGTACCAGGTCGCGGTCCTCAGGATAGCCCCAGCAGGAGGTGAGCAAGCCGAGGTCCAGTAGCAGATATAGCAGACAAGGATCAAGCAGAAGCGTGGTTGAATAACAAGCCAAAGTCGGTAACAAATAGTGCAGGTTGGGATTAAGCAGGAGCGTAGTCGAGGAACAAGCCAAATGTCAGTAACGGATGGTAGCAGAGATACGGTCGGCAGCAGTAAGACAAGAGCAAGATATTGGCTGGTAAGGCACAATAATCTGGCAACCAGGAAGTGCAGAGACATGGCTTAAATCAGGAAGTTCATGGGAGGAGCAAGGGGTTCAAGGTTCAAGGCAAACAAGATTCAAGACAAGATCATTCAAGGAATAGTCTAAGGAACTGTCCAGCACTTCAGGTGGCTCAGCAAGTAGAGGCACCGCCAGACACAGCAGAGGTCCCAGGTTCAAGTCCAGATCCTAACAGTACTCCCGTCCTCCCAGGACATCCCCTGGATGTCTTAGGGCCAGGTTTGTGAGGAAACCTCTGGTGGAATTCCTTTGTTAATCTAGGGGCGTGAACATTCTCAGCCGGCTCCCAAGAGTTTTCTTCTGGCCCATATCCTTCCCATTGAACCAGATATTGTAATTTTTTCCGAAAGATCCTGGAGTCAAGAATTTTTTCCACCACAAATTCTTCTTCACCCTGTACTTCAACAGGTGGAGGAGGAGGATGAATTCTTCCAGAAAAAGTATTTTCATGAAACGTTTTAAGTAGCGATACATGAAAAACAGGGTGAATCCTCATATTGTCGGGAAGTTTTAGGCGAAAAGTGACCGGGTTTATTTGAGAAGAAATCTCAAAAGGTCCCACAAACTTTTGACCCAACTTAGCACATGGAACCTGAACCTTCAAATTTTTGGTAGATAACCAAACTTTGTCACCTACTTGAAAGGTGGGGATTGATCTCCGATGTCTGTCAGCAGCTTTCTTGTAATATTCCTGAGCCTCCTTCAATGTGTCCGTCAATTTCTCCTGGATCTCCTGTAATGAAGTTAATCTGTCTGTAACAGCAGGAATTGGAGTTGAAATAGGTAGCCCTGGAATAAAAACTGGATGATACCCAGTGTTTAGGAAAAAGGGGCTTTGGGAAGTGGAGCTATGTTTAGAGTTATTGTAAGCAAACTCTGCCGTAGGAAGGTAGTCCACCCAATCATCCTGAAGATAACTCACAAAGCATCGAAGGTATTGCTCCAAGGTTTGATTGGTCCTCTCGGTCTGACCATTAGACTGTGGATGAAAAGCTGAGGACAGATTAATTGTTACACCCAACGCTGAGCAAAAACTTCTCCAAAATTTAGAGGTAAACTGTACTCCTCTGTCAGACACCACATCATCAGGAATTCCATGTAGTTTAAAAACTTCCCGGACCATTACTTCTGCAGTATGTTCGGCAGAGGGTACCCCCTTAACTGGAATAAAATGAGCCATTTTAGTGAGACGGTCCACAACTACCAAGATGGTGGTCATCCCTTTAGAAAGGGGAAGGTCAACCACAAAGTCCATCGAAATTGACCCCCATGGTCTTGATGGAACAGGCAGTGGTTGAAGTAACCCCAGAGGAGACGATCGGGGTGTCTTATTGCGAGCACAGGTTCGACACGAAGCCACATAATTCTTGACATCTTTCTTGTACCCAGGCCACCAAAAGGAACGTGATAAGAGTTCCTCTGTCTTAGAAACCCCAAAATGACCAGCAAGTTTAGAGTCGTGAACCAACCTGAGGGCTTCTACTCGAACTGATTCAGGTACATAGAGGCAATGCGCTTGAGTCCAAAAACCGTTGCTGTACTTGAGGTTAAAGTCTTTAGGAGGATGATTAAGAAGTGGGTCACTCTCATACCCCTTCTTGAGAAGATTAAGAAAGGTCTTAGAACTCATGGCCCCTAGAAAGTTCTTTTGAGGCAGGATTGTACATTCGGAGTTGCTTTCCTGGAGAGGCCCAGACAACATCCGTGACAGGGCATCAGCCTTACCATTCCTTGACCCAGGGCGGTACGAGATAACGAAATTGAACCTCGAGAAGAATAGGGTCCAACGTGCTTGTCTAGATGACAACCTCTTGGCAGAACGAATAAATTCTAAATTTTTGTGATCCGTGAGAACGGTTACAGGGTGCTTAGCCCCTTCCAGCAGATGCCTCCACTCAGAAAATGCTTGCTTAATTGCCAGCAGCTCCTTGTTTCCAATGTCATAATTCTTCTCGGCTGGAGACATCAGTCGAGAGAAATAAGCACAAGGATGAAGCTGCATTCTTTCTCCAATTCGCTGAGAAAGAATAGCTCCCACAGCAGAATCTGAAGCATCAACTTCTACGATGAAAGGTAGTTCAGGATCTGGATGTACCAGTATTGGTGCAGTAGTGAAGAGAGTCTTTAGTTTACTAAAGGCAGCTTGTGACTCAGATGACCACAAAAAGGGTATTCCTTTCTTTGTCATCTGTGTAATTGGAGCTATTACCTTGGAGAAATTCCTTATAAATCTCCTGTAAAAGTTAGCAAATCCAACAAATCGTTGTATCTCCTTAACATTCGTAGGGACAGGCCAATCCACCACTGCTTTGATCTTATCGGGATCCATGCTTACCCCTTCAGAAGAAATTATGTAACCCAAGAACTGGATCTGACTTTGTTCAAACTCGCATTTCTCTAGTTTTATGTAAAGTTGATTCTGCCTTAGTCTCTTGAGGACAATACAGACATGCTTGCGGTATTCTTCCAAATTATCAGAAAAAATTAGAATATCATCCAAATAGGCTATTACAAACTGATCCAGCAAATCTCGGAAAACATCATTAATAAAATGCTGAAAGGTTGCGGGAGCATTGCACAGTCCAAAGGGCATGACCAAAGACTCAAAATGTCCATATCTGGTTCTGAAAGCAGTTTTCCATTCATCTCCAGGACGAATGCGGACAAGGTTGTATGCCCCCCGTAAATCTAATTTGGTAAAGAGCTTGGCGGAGCGGAGTCTCTCGAGCATTTCTGGAATCAGTGGAAGTGGATAGCGATTTTTAATTGTGATCCTGTTTAAATCTCTGTAGTCGATACACGGACGCAGGGTTGAGTCCTTTTTCTCCACGAAGAACAAGGCTGCCCCAGCAGGAGAGGTTGAGTGTCTGATAAAACCCTTCTCCAGATTCTCATTAAGCCACTCCCGGAGCACCTTCAGCTCAGGTTCTGATAAAGAAAAAAGGCGACCAAAGGGTATTTCTGCCCCTGGAAGCAATTCAATGGGGCAATCATACGAGCGATGAGGAGGCAGCTGATCGGCGTTCTTTTTATCACAAACGTCACAAAACTCAAGATATTGTGGAGGTAGCTTGTCATATGACTGGGTAGTTACCATAACTGCTTGTGAATCCAGGGTTGGTGGAGGGCTTATTTGATAAGATTCCCTGCAATGTTTTTTGCAATGGTCAGAGGTAAAACTTAAAGAACGTGTTTCCCAGTTGATGGAGGGATTATGGATAGAGAACCAAGGAATGCCCAGGATGATAGGGAACTTGGGTGATGTGATCAGCTGAAAACTGATAGTCTCCTGATGGTCAGTCTCAATTAGGAGTTTAAGTGAAACAGTCTCATGGGTAACAGGTCCTGAAGATAAGGGTGAGCCATCCACAGTTTCCATATCAACAGGGGTGAGTTTATTTCTTATTTGAATGTTATGATTTTGGGCAAATTCAATGTCCATGAAGTTTCCCCCGGCCCCTGAGTCCAGCATAGCAGAACAAGGTATTTCACCATCTTCAACGATAAGCTTTATAGGGATGATAAAATGAGTTGATAAAGAATGAACTTTATTTGCTTCCTGAATCAAAGGAGAGACAGACTGAGAAATTGAGTTTATTTGTTCAGATACAACATCAGTTGCCGCAATTGTTCTTCTAAATTTATTGGGACAATTAATTGCGTAGTGTCCAGCGTTTCCACAATAAAGATATAAGTTCTCTGAACGTCGTCTTTCTTTCTCCTGAGTAGTAATAGATCTTTTAATAGCATCCACCTGCATAGGTTCAGCACTGTCAGAATCTGGAAGAACTCTTGGATCCTTAGGAGTAAACTGGCCAGTAGAAAAACGCATGTCACCATTACTGCCTAGGATTCCCAGTCTCTCTTTTCTCCTTTCAGTAAGCCTCTGATCAATTCGAATACATAATTTAATAAAAGCCTCAAGGTCTTCAGGACTTTCTACTCTGGCTAGCTCATCTTTTACTTGTTCAGAGAGTCCTTGACGGAACTGACTCTTTTGTGCTGCTGGATTCCAATTGGTATCTGAGATCCAACGTCGGAATTCTGTGGTGTACTCTGCAACTGAGCGTCTGCCCTGCCTTAATTTGTGTAATTTTGCCTCAGCAGTAGCGCAGCGGTTAGGATCATCGAAAACTTGATTCATAGCAGCCACAAAATTATTGAAATTATCCAGAATGACATCATCTTTCTCCACATAAGGGGAGGCCCAGGCTAAGGCTTCCTCAGTCAGGAGATTAATAATAAACAGCACCCTTCTCCTGTCAGAAGTAAATGCAGCTGGTTGCATCTGAAAGTATATACAACACTGATTAAGGAAACCTCTGTAATGGTGACGGTCTCCATTAAACTTGAGTGGTAGGGGCATTCGTGCATTAGTATCTACAGCAGCAGTGTCACGGGAGCGAAAGTCCCGCAATTGTCTATGCAGATCAAGGATGTCCTCTTGTAGCCCTTTCACTTCAATTTGTAAATCAGCAAACTTCTCCTGGTAGTTAACACCAAATGCCTGCAACTCAGAGATTTGTACCCTGAGAGGAGCCACAGCAGCTGCTACAGCGGCCTCCATGTTTTGGGCCAGATTATTCTGTCACGGTCTGGAGTCAGGCTCGGAGGCCAGTAGCTATAGCAGCGGAGCAGATATTCACACTGGTCACCCTGGCTGATGACACGGGTTCACCTGAGGTGCGGGGTCTAAGTACTAACCGGTATTCGCCAGAGCTCCTGATGGTGGAGATGGACTTTGCTGCGTGTTAGTACCAGGTCGCGGTCCTCAGGATAGCCCCAGCAGGAGGTGAGCAAGCCGAGGTCCAGTAGCAGATATAGCAGACAAGGATCAAGCAGAAGCGTGGTTGAATAACAAGCCAAAGTCGGTAACAAATAGTGCAGGTTGGGATTAAGCAGGAGCGTAGTCGAGGAACAAGCCAAATGTCAGTAACGGATGGTAGCAGAGATACGGTCGGCAGCAGTAAGACAAGAGCAAGATATTGGCTGGTAAGGCACAATAATCTGGCAACCAGGAAGTGCAGAGACATGGCTTAAATCAGGAAGTTCATGGGAGGAGCAAGGGGTTCAAGGTTCAAGGCAAACAAGATTCAAGACAAGATCATTCAAGGAATAGTCTAAGGAACTGTCCAGCACTTCAGGTGGCTCAGCAAGTAGAGGCACCGCCAGACACAGCAGAGGTCCCAGGTTCAAGTCCAGATCCTAACAGCCCCTTCGGGTGACCAGCAAGGATAGTATTGTGGTGCTCCTTAAAAACCTTGCGTCATAAAGCGAGAGGCATAAACAACCTCCCAGGGGGACAAAGATCAGGAGCCTCTTCCTGGGCTGCCTGAACCTCTGCCTCCAAATCAGGATAAAGAGCAGAGACGACCACCCCGTCAGCCAAAATGGGACCCGGGTCTTCAAAGTTCCCCCCTCCTGGAAAAAAACGTGACAGGGCATCCGCCTTCACATTTCTAACCCCAGGGCGGAACGTAACAACAAAATTAAACCTAGAAAAGAACAAAGACCATCTGGCCTGTCTCGGGTTCAGACGCTTGGCCGATTCCAAGTAGGCCAGATTCTTATGGTCTGTAAACATGGTAATAGGGTGTCTGGCTCACTTTAACCAATGGCGCCATTCCTCAAAAGCTAATTTGATGGCCAACAACTCTCTATCTCCCGCATCGTAATTTCTCTCTGTAGAGCAGAGTTTCCTCGAGAAAAAGGCACACGGTCGCCATTTGGCAGGAGAGGGACCCTGAGATAAGACCGCACCCAAACCCACCTCAGAAGCGTCCACCTCAACAATAAAAGGTAGAGAGACATCAGGTTGTACTAAAATGGGAGTGGAAGCAAAACTCTCTTTGATACTAAAAAAGGCGCATCTACCGACCACAAAGAAAAATCTACCCCCTTTTCAGTCATATCAGTAAGTGGCTTAACAACAGAGGAATAATTCAAAATGAACTTTCTGTAATAATTGGCAAAACTCAAAAACCGCATCAGCGCCTTCTGATTCTCAGGAAGCTCCCAATCAAGCACAGCGCAGACCTTCTCAGGGTCCATGCGAAAACCAGAAGCGGAGAGAAGAAAACCAAGAAATTGAATCTTCGGAACCACAAACACACATTTTTCCAGTTTAGCGTACAATTTATTATCCCGCAGAATCAGCAAGACCTGATGTAGATGGTCTCGATGAGTCTTAAAATCAGGAGAAAAAATCAAAATGTCATCCAGATACACCAGTACAAATTTCTCTATTAAATGATGAAAAATGCTGTTCACAAAATGTTGGTAGACGGCCGGAGCATTCATCAAACCAAAAGGCATAACCAAATTCTCAAAATGACCCTCAGGGGTATTGAAGGCTGTCTTCCACTTGTCCCCTTCCCTGACCCTGACTAGGTTGTATGCCCCTCTTAAATCCAACTTAGAAAAAACCTTAGCCCCAACAATCTGGTTAAACAGGTCCGGGATCAGAGGAAGCGGATATGGGTCACGAATCGTGATACAGTTCAGCTCCCTGAAATCCAGACAAGGTCTTAAAGAACTATCTTTTTTCTTAACAAAAAAAAAAAAACAGCGGCAACAGGTGACTTCGAGGGTCGGATGTGTCCCTTTCTCAGGCTCTCAGAGATATAAGTTCGCATAGCGACTCTTTCAGGTTGGGAGAGATTGTATAAACGTGATTTTGGCAGTTTGGTGCCTGGGATAAGATTAAGGGCAGTCGTACTCCTGGTGCGGGGGCAACTCCTGGACACCACTCTCGGAAAACACATCCAAAAATTCAGAGAGAAAAGATGGCACAGTCTTGGTAAAAACCTCTGAAAGAGACGCCGTGAAGCAATTCTCTCTGCAAAACTCACTCCAACCATTTTTTCTGCCTTGCTTGCCAATCAATGGTGGGGTTATGTTTAGTGAGCCAGGGTAGCCCCAACACTAGAGGAGTAGGTAATCCGCTTAACACGAAACATGACATATCCTCAACATGAGCGTCACTCACAGTCAAACGGATATTGTGAACTATGCCCTTTAACGATCTTTGAGAAAGTGGAGCGGAATCGATAGCAAAAACAGGTATATCCTTTTCCAAAGTGCATACCTGGAAACCATGCGTTATTGCAAATTGATTATCAATGAGATTGACAGCTGCTCCACTATCTACAAAAATCTCACAAACAATGTTCTTGCTGTCTAGCGCCACCCTGGCAGGTAGGAGAAAACGGGAACTACAAGTAAATGGCAAACCTTCAATTTCCGCGTCAACCTTGCCAATAGTAGCAAATTTAAAGTTTTTAGAGGGTTTTTTTCTTTTTGTTTTCTTTTATTACCCTCAGAAAACTCCATGAATCTCCTAGAGGGGCAAACATTTGCCAAATGATTTATACCCCCACAACAGAAACAAACCCTGCTCTGAGAGCTGAATCCTCTACTATCAGAGGCAAGCAAACCCAGCTGCATGGCCTCCTCCTCAGAAGGGATTGAGACCGACTGAGACCCCTGCGCACTGAATGAGACAGCCCCACTGTCCTTGGACTGAATATGACAGGAAGGAATAGTCTCCTCTCTCTCTCTAAGACGCCTGTCAATACGAACAGCTAGAGACATGGCAGATTCTAACGAAGCTGGTCTCTCATGAAAAGCAAATGCATCTTTCAATCTTTCCGAAAGACCATGGCAAAATTGACTTCGGAGTGCAGCATCATTCCAACCAGTATCAGCTGCCCAGCTCCGAAATTCTGAACAATATATCTCTGCGGACTGTTTACCCTGGCATAAAAGACGCAGTTTAGATTCAGCCAGAGAAATACGATCCGGGTCATCATATATCTGCCCCAGGGCTACAAAAAATTCATCCACCGATCGGCAGCGAAAAGGCCCAAGACTGAGCGTTATCCTTGAGCGGCGAGATGATGATCCCCACCCTCTGCTCCTCATCACCAGAGGAATGGGGAAGTAGGCGAAAAAGGAGTTTGCAAGCCTCTCTAAAGTGAACAAAATTCTCACTACCCCCGGAGAACGTATCAGGAAGCGAGATCTTAGGCTCGGAACAAACTCCATGAACGCCAGCTGAACCGGTCACCTGAAACTGAGACACAGTTTTACGGAGATCTGCTACCTCCAGCGAAAGACCCTGCATGCGGTCAATCAAGGCTGAAACCGGATCCATGCTTAAGACGGTTATGGCGGTTTATAATGTCACGGATGGTGTTGCAGAAAGCTGGAACTTATAAATAAACATCCGACTGGCTTGATCTCAAACTAAGGAGCATATGGGTGAGCCCTATAAAACCCCTAGAGCTCTCCCTGACTGCTATGCCCATGTAAAGGTCTTTATGGTAGACGATTGCATGTCCACGTACCTCATACTATGTGACACCTGAAAACCCTATAATAGTGAGGGGACACGACCACCGGCTCCCTGCACTTAATACGTCACCTAGAATCAAGCCAGCAAGGAAACACAAATAAAGGAAACAAACTTATCTGAGGAATCAGCAGAAGCAGCATCCAGCAGTGAACACAATCCAAGAAGAAGTATAAACCGCAAAGTGAGGCAGTATGGGAGGGAATATAAAGGGAGACAATTAGTGTAAATAGGTGACAGCTGGGAGAAGGAAAGGAGATGGCAAAGTGAAACCAAAACAAAGAACTTCAGGCAGGTAGAGAAGAACATCTAACAGACCTTCTCACAGAAGTGGCGGTGACAGGGGGGATGTGACACAGTGAGGGTTTGTGCCGGCATTTTTCTCCCAGCATGTGCGGCTGGGCTGATTTCCAGCCAGGTGAGGTCAAATACCGGACCAAAGTTTAAGTGCCGATCCGGGTTTTGGCAGCACCTGGCTGTCCTTAAATAGGCAGCTGGGCTCAGCAGAGATGTCTCTGTTTTTGGGATCTGAGGCTTTGTGCCGTGCTGGAGGGCTAAGAGCCGCACGCTGGGGAAACAGGCCCCCCTAAAGCCTGCTGTGGACTACTGGAGGCAAAACTGCCAGCAAGGTGACTTGTGTTATATGAACTTTCTATTGTTTGTGAATTAACACCAAGACTGCAAAGTTATGTGCTGTTTTGTGCCATTGCCTCAAGTGTGAATAAACACTGACGTTTTAAGTTAAGAATTTATATTTTGCCTCTGTACTGCGCCAGCTTACCCTATCTACCAGAGCGAAACCCCACAATGTGCAGAGTCTGCGCTCTTGAACATAGATGCCCAATGGCATAGGTAGGTTTAGCATAGGACCTGACTGACCTGAGACCACCTTGGCGGGGGTAGGTGGGCACAGATGTGTTTTGATCAAAATATATTGGCTAAGAGTCTCAGATTTTATTACATCAGAGTCAGGGCTTAGTCCATATATAATGCTTGCATCTATTTTGTTAGTGAATTATTATCTTTTTTTCCTGTGATATTTTTTCATAAATGTAGCCAGGGACATCCACATATTTATTTATCATATTGTGCAGGATGTTTTTATCTTTAGTACAAAAAATATTGTGGAGGCTCACCTGGTTGTTACCATCTACTGGTGTCATGGAACCATGAACCAGACGTACAACAAGAGATGAGTGGAAATAAGAAGGCTTTATTGAAAATAAAGCTGTAAGGCAAAAGTCCAAACGGATGGCTAAACCGAAGCAGGGTCTTGCGAAACCAGAGATCAGGAACCAGAAGGGTAGTCAGATGAAGCCAGGATCAGGAACCAACAGGGGAGTCAGACGAAGCCAGGATCAGGAATCAGCAGGGTAGTCAGACGAAGCCAGGATCAGGAACCAGAAGCAGCAGCAGTCTTAGAAGCATGTGAGCACAGGAGGACCAAGCAGGGAACTGAAGCCACAGACCTCCTATATATAGGAGCTAGGCATCCAGCTCCTCCCAGTGGGAAGGAGGAGCCGCAGGGTGGGAGGCTACAAGAAACCCAGAAACCAAGATGGCCGCCAGCACATGTCAAACGAAGGAGAACAGCAAGGAGGTAAGACCATGACAGTACCTCCCCCTCAAGGGCCCCTCCTCCGCGGAGTAAGGAACGGTTTCTGAGGGAAGCGTGCGTGGAAGGCTCGGAGCAAGGCAGGAGCATGGACATCTGCGGAGGGAACCCAGGAACGCTCCTCTGGACCATAACCACGCCAATGGACCAAAAACTGCACCCGGCCGCGGACCAGGCGTGAGTCCAGGATATTGCTCACCTCATACTCCTCACGATTGCCCACTTGGACCGGACGAGGCCGAGGAATCGAGGAAGTGAAACGATTACACACCAGTGGCTTCAAGAGGGAGACATGAAACACGTTGGAGATCCGCATGCCAGGAGGAAGCGCAAGGGCATAGGCTACCAGGTTTACCCTGCGAAGCACTCGGAAGGGACCAACAAAGCGAGGCGCCAGCTTGGGAGTGGGCACTCGAAGGTTGAGGTTGCGGGTGGACAACCATACGCGGTCTCCGACCTGGTAGGAAGGAGCGGGCGCTCGTCTGCGATCAGCCTGGAGTCTCTGGCGCTGCGCAGAGACCTCAAGGGACCTCTGGATCTGTACCAAAGAAGCACGTAGGACGGAAAGGTGATCCTCCACAGCCGGAATATCCTGGGGAGAGAATACCTCCGGTAACACGGCAGGTTGGAACCCATAATTGGCCATGAAGGGAGACGTCCCAGAGGAAGAGTTCACCGCCGTGTTCCTGGCAAACTCAGCCCAAGGCAGGAGGTCAACCCAATTGTCTTGGTGATCGGAGACATAGCAACGAAGGAATTGCTCCAAGGCCTGATTGGATCGTTCTGCGGCCCCATTGGACTGAGGGTGGTAGGCCGAGGAGAAAGAGAGATGAATCCCCAACTGGGAGCAAAAGGCGCGCCAGAACCTGGACACAAACTGACTCCCCCGATCCGACACAATCTCCTTGGGCAAACCGTGCAACCGGAAGACCTCCCTGGCAAAAATCGAGGCCAACTCTTGTGCAGAGGGTAACTTCTTGAGAGGTACACAGTGGCACATTTTGGAAAACCGATCCACTATCATGAGAATGACCGTATGGCCTCGGGATGCAGGGAGGTCCACAATGAAATCCATCCCCAGGTGTGACCATGGACGCTCCCCGGTGGCTATGGGTTGCAAAAGGCCCAACGGAAGGTGCCGAGGGGACTTACTCTGGGCACAAACGGAGCATGCCGCTACATATGCGGCGATGTCGGAACGTAGAGAAGGCCACCAGAACAGACGTGAAACAGCCCAGGACAGCTGATTCTTTCCAGGATGCCCCGCGGCCTTGGAGTTATGGTAGGTTCGCAACAACCAAGTGCGCAACTCCTCAGGCACAAAACACCTGCCGTTGGGTCTCCCAGAGGGAGCACCAGATTGAGCCGCCAAAATCTGCTCACCCAGGGGAGAGGTCAGGCTGGTGCGAATGGCGGCCAGGATCTGATTCGGAGGTATGACCGAAGTCGGAATCGACTCCTCCCCGGACAGCTCGGAGTACTGCCGTGATAAGGCATCCGCTCTGATGTTCTTGGAACCGGGTAGGTAGGAGACCACGTAATTAAAACGTGACAAGAACAGAGCCCATCTGGCCTGACGTGGTGTCAATCTCTTGGCCTCAGAGAGGTAGGTCAGATTCTTGTGGTCCGTCAGGATGAGAACCGGAACCACCGAGCCCTCGAGCAAGTGCCTCCATTCTTTAAGGGCCTGCACGATGGCCAATAACTCCCTGTCACCAATCTGATAGTTGCACTCCGCGGAAGACAGTTTCCGGGAGTAAAACCCACAAGGAAGCAGAGGACCCTCTGGTGTTCTACGCTGAGACAGGAGGGCGCCTACTCCCGTCTCAGACGCGTCCACCTCGAGGACAAACGGCAACCCAGGGTTGGGATGCGACAGAATCGGAGCCGACACAAAGGCGGACTTTAGAGCCTCAAAAGCTCGGATGGCCTCGGGCGGCCAGACCTGGGGATTACTGCCCTTCCTGGTCAGATCCGTGAGAGGCTTGGCTAGCATGGAAAAGTCCCTGATGAACTTCCGATAATAATTGGCGAAGCCCAAAAAGCGCTGCAGGGCACGAAGACCACTGGGCTGGGGCCACTGTAAGACAGCCGAAACCTTCTCAGGATCCATGGAGAACCCCTCAGCGGAAATGATGTAACCTAAGAAGGTTACCTGGGATCGGTGAAATTCGCATTTCTCAAGCTTACCGAACAGCTTGTTCTCTCGTAACCGTTGCAACACTCGTCTGACATCCAGAATGTGGGCCTCCATGGATTCAGAATATACCAAGATGTCATCCAAATAGACCACCACACACTGCTGCAACAGGTCACGGAAAACATCGTTGATGAATTCCTGGAAGACTGCGGGCGCATTGCACAACCCAAAGGGCATAACCAAGGATT
>NW_025334629.1:300000-381663 GCF_014858855.1 Bufo gargarizans | reverse complement strand
TTTCAAATAGCTCTGATATAGCAGAAACCACTAAATTATGAAATTGCTAAATTGGGAATTGTATTTCAACCCAGAACAAAAAATGTGCTTTGACGGACACTAAATAACTTTCCCAGCCACAACAGGACAGCTGTAACGAGAGATTTAGCGGGATATAAATTTGAGGCCTAGTATTTAGGCGCTGGGTGACAGGTATGGGTTTAGTGACAGAATTAGACTTGGAAATGCACAGTAGCGGGTGTGTGTGAAGTTATTCTGAATGACCCTATGTGCACCTTGAATATGATCTACCCTTTTAGGAATAGATTTCAAATAGCTCTGATTTAGCAGAAACCACTAAATTATGAAATTGCTAAATTGGGAATTGTATTTCAACCCAGAACAAAAAATGTGCTTTGACGGACACTAAATAACTTTCCCAGCCACAACAGGACAGCGGTAACGAGAGATTTAGCGGGATATAAATTTGAGGCCTAGTATTTAGGCGCTGGGTGACAGGTATGGGTTTAGTGACAGAATTAGACTTGGAAATGCACAGTAGCGGGTGTGTGTGAAGTTATTCTGAATGACCCTATGTGCACCTTCAATATGATCTACCCTTTTAGGGATAGATTTTAAATAGCTCTGATATAGCAGAAACCACTAAATTATGAAATTGCTAAATTGGGAATTGTATTTTAACCCAGAACAAAAAATGTGCTTTGACGGACACTAAATAACTTTCCCAGCCACAACAGGACAGCGGTAATGAGAGATTTAGCGGGATATAAATTTGAGGCCTAGTATTTAGGCGCCGGGTGACAGGTATGGGTTTAGTGACAGAATTAGACTTGGAAATGCACAGTAGCGGGTGTGTGTGAAGTTATTCTGAATGACCCTATGTGCACCTTGAATATTATATACCCTTTTAGGGATAGATTTCAAATAGCTCTGATATAGCAGAAACCACTAAATTATGAAATTGCTAAATTGGGAATTGTATTTCAACCCAGAACAAGAAATGTGCTTTGACGGACACTAAATAACTTGCCCAGCAACAACAGTACAGCGGTAACGAGAGATTTAGCGGGATATAAATTTGAGGCCTAGTATTTAGGCGCTGGGTGACCGGTATGGATTTAGTGACAGAATTAGACTGGGATATGCACAGTAGCGTGTGTGTGTGAAGTTATTCTGAATGACCCTATGTGCACCTTGAATATTATATACCCTTTTAGGGATAGATTTCAAATAGCTCTGATATAGCAGAAACCACTAAATTTTTTAATTGCTAAATTGGGAATTGTATTTCAACCCAGAACAAAAAATGTGCTTTGACGGACACTAAATAACTTGCCCAGCAACAACAGTACAGCGGTAACGAGAGATTTAGCGGGATATAAATTTGAGGCCTAGTATTTAGGCGCTGGGTGTCAGTTATGGATTTAGTGACAGAATTAGACTGGGATATGCACAGTAGCGTGTGTGTGTGAAGTTATTCTGAATGACCCTATGTGCACCTTGAATATTATATACCCTTTTAGGGATAGATTTCAAATAGCTCTGATATAGCAGAAACCACAAAATTTTTAAATTGCTAAATTGGGAATTGCATTTCAACCCAGAACAAAAAATGTGCTTTGACGGACACTAAATAACTTTCCCAGCGGTAACGAGAGATTTAGCGGGATATAAATTTGAGGCCTAGTATTTAGGCGCTGGGTGACCGGTATGGATTTAGTGACAGAATTAGACTGGGATATGGCCAAAAAATAACCACACTATTGCTGGTTAAATGCACTTGGTGACGGGCGCAGCTTGCCCCTGATGTAGTATATGGCCAAAAAATGAACAGACTATTGCTGGTTAAATGCACTTGGTGTCACAGCTTGACCAACCACACTACTGAGGGTTAAATGCACTTGGTGACGGGCGCAGCTTGCCCCTGATGTAGTATATGGCCAAAAAATGAACAGACTATTGCTGGTTAAATGCACTTGGTGTGATAGGTTGACCAACCACACTACTGAGGGTTAAATGCACTTGGTGACGGGCGCAGCTTGCCCCTGATGTAGTATATGGCCAAAAAATGAACAGACTATTGCTGGTTAAATGCACTTGGTGTCACAGCTTGACCAACCACACTACTGAGGGTTAAATGCACTTGGTGACGGGCCCAGCTTGCCCCTGATGTAGTATATGGCCAAAAAATGAACAGACTATTGCTGGTTAAATGCACTTGGTGACGGGCGCAGCTTGCCCCTGATTTAGTATATGGCCAAAAAATGAACAGACTATTGCTGGTTAAATGCACTTGGTGTGATAGCTTGACCAACCACACTACTGAGGGTTAAATGCACTTGGTGACGGGCGCAGCTTGCCCCTGATGTAGTATATGGCCAAAAAATAAACAGACTATTGCTGGTTAAATGCACTTGGTGTGACAGCTTCACCCTGATGTAGGCTTTAGCCAAAAAACAAACGCACCATTGAGGGTTAAATGCACTTGGTGACAGGCGCAGCTTGCCCCTGATGTAGTATATGGCCAAAAAATAAACAGACTATTGCTGGTTAAATGCACTTGGTGTGACAGCTTCACCCTGATGTAGGCTTTAGCCAAAAAACAAACGCACCATTGAGGGTTAAATGCACTTGGTGACAGGCGCAGCTTGCCCCTGATGTAGTATATGGCCAAAAAATAAACAGACTATTGCTGGTTAAATGCACTTGGTGTGACAGCTTCACCCTGATGTAGGCTTTAGCCAAAAAACAACCACACCATTGAGGGTTAAATGCACTTGGTCGCAGCTTGTGCTGGCGCACCACAAGACACAAAATGGCCGCCGATCACCCCAGAAAAATGTGACTGACAAACGGTCTGGGCAGCCTAAAAACAGTGAGCAACTGAGGATCAGCAGCTCAATGATCCACAGCTGCAGATCGATCAGTTAATCAAGTCCTTTGGAGGAGTTAATCTGCCTAATCTCGCCCTACTGTCGCAGCCGCAACCTCTCCCTACGCTAATCAGAGCAGAGTGACGGGCGGCGCTATGTGACTCCAGCTTAAATAGAGGCTGGGTCACATGGTGCTCTGGCCAATCACAGCCATGCCAATAGTAGGCATGGCTGTGATGGCCTCTTGGGGCAAGTAGTATGACGCTTGTTGATTGGCTGCTTTGCAGCCTTTCAAAAAGCGCCAAGAAATCGTCACAAAAGCGCCAAGAAAGCGACGAACACCGAACCTGAACCCGGACTTTTACGAAAATGTCCGGGTTCGGGTCCGTGTCACGGACACCCCAAAATTCGGTACGAACCCGAACTATACAGTTCGAGTTCGCTCATCCCTACTGCTGACGTTTACCCCGGGCTGTGCTGAAGTTGGTGGTGAAGGTGTGTGGCTGACTAGATGAGCAGGTGGAAGAAGAGGAGGAGGAAGTCGAGTAGGAGGAGGTGGCAACAGGAGGCAAATAATGTTGCCCTGTGATCCTTGGCGGCGGAAGGACGTGCGCCAAACAGCTCTCCACCTGGGGCCCAGCTGCCACTACATTTACCCAGTGTCCAGTTAGGGAGATATAGCGTCCCTGGCCGTGCTTACTGGTCCACGTATCTGTGGTTAGGTGGACCTTGCCACAGATGGCGTTGCGCAGTGCACACTTGATTTTATCGGATACTTGGTTGTGCAGGGAAGGCACGGCTCTCTTGGAGAAGTAGTGCCGGCTGGGAACAACATACTGTGGGACAGCAAGCGACATGAGCTGTTTGAAGCTGTCTGTGTCCATCAGCCTAAATGACAGCATTTCATAGGCCAGTAGTTTAGAAATGCTGGCATTCAGGGCCAGGGATCGAGGGTGGCTAGGTGGGAATTTACGCTTTCTCTCAAATGTTTGTGAGATGGAGAGCTGAACGCTGCCGTGTGACATGGTTGAGATGCTTGGTGACGGAGGTGGTGGTGGTGTTGGTGGTACAGCCCCTGTTTGCTGGGCGGCAGGTGCCAACGTTCCTCCAGAGGCGGAGGAAGAGGCCGAGGCGGCAGCAGCAGAAGAGGCCGAGGCGGCAGCAGCAGAAGAGGCCGAGGCGGCAGCAGCAGAAGAGGTAGCAGGGGGAGCCTGAGTGACTTCCTTGGTTTTAAGGTGTTTACTCCACTGCAGTTCATGCTTTGCATGCAGGTGCCTGGTCATGCAGGTTGTGCTAAGGTTCAGAACGTTAATGCCTCGCTTCAGGCTCTGATGGCACAGCGTGCAAACCACTCGGGTCTTGTCGTCAGCACATTGTTTGAAGAAGTGCCATGCCAGGGAACTCCTTGAAGCTGCCTTTGGGGTGCTCGGTCCAAGATGGCGGCGGTCAGTAGCAGGCGGAGTCTCTTGGCGGCGGGTGTTCTGCTTTTGCCCACTGCTCCCTCTTTTGCTACGCTGTTGGCTCGGTCTCACCACTGCCTCTTCCTCCGAACTGTGAAAGTCAGTGGCACGACCTTCATTCCATGTGGGGTCTAGGACCTCATCGTCCCCTGCATCGTCTTCCACCAGTCTTGATCCCTGACCTCCTGTTCAGTCTGCACACTGCAGAAAGACGCTGCAGTTGGCACCTGTGTTTCGTCATCATCAGAGACATGCTGAGGTGGTATTCCCATGTCCTCATCATCAGGAAACATAAGTGGTTGTGCGTCAGTGCATTCTATGTCTTTCACCGCTGGGGAAGGGCTAGGTGGATGCCCTTGGGAAACCCTGCCAGCGGAGTCTTCAAACAGCATAAGAGACTGCTGCATAACTTGAGGCTGAGACAGTTTCCCTGGTATGCATGGGGGTGATGTGACAGACTGATGGGGTTGGTTTTCAGGCGCCATCTGTGCGCTTTCTGCAGAAGACTGGGTGGGAGATAATGTGAACGTGCTGGATCCACTGTCGGCCACCCAATTGACTAATGCCTGTACCTGCTCAGGCCTTACCATCCTTAGAACGGCATTGGGCCCCACCATATATCGCTGTAAATTCTGGCGGCTACTGGGACCTGAGGTAGTTGGTACACTAGGACGTGTGGATGTGGCAGAACGGCCACGTCCTCTCCCAGCACCAGAGGGTCCACTAACACCACCACGACCATGTCCACGTCCGCGTCCCTTACTAGATGTTTTCCTCATTGTTATCGTTCACCACAACAGCAAAAATATTATTTGGCCCAATGTATTGTATTCAAATTCAGCTGAATATAAATTTGAGGCCTAGTATTTAGGCGCTGGGTGACCGGTATGGATTTACTGACAGAATTAGACTTGGAAATGCACAGTAGCGTGTGTGTGAAGTTATTCTGAATGACCCTATGTGCACCTTGAATCATATATACCCTTTTAGGGATAGATTTCAAATAGCTCTGATACAGCAGAAACCACTAAATTATGAAATTGCTAAATTGGGAATTGTAATTCAACCCAGAACAAAAAATGTGCTTTGACGGACACTAAATAACTTGCCCAGCCAGAACAGTACAGCGGTAACGACAGATTTAGCGGGATATAAATTTGAGGCCTAGTATTTAGGCGCTGGGTGACCGGTATGGATTCACTGACAGAATTAGACTTGGAAATGCACAGTAGCGTGTGTGTGAAGTTATTCTGAATGACCCTATGTGCACCTTGAATAATATATACCCTTTTAGGGATAGATTTCAAATAGCTCTGATACAGCAGAAACCACTAAATTAGGAAATTGCTAAATTGGGAATTGTATTTCAACCCAGAACAAAAAATGTGCTTTGACGGACACTAAATAACTTGCCCAGCCAGAACAGTACAGCGGTAACGACAGATTTAGCAGGATATAAATTTGAGGCCTAGTATTTAGGCGCTGGGTGACCGGTATGGATTTACTGACAGAATTAGACTTGGAAATGCACAGTAGCGTGTGTGTGAAGTTATTCTGAATGACCCTATGTGCACCTTGAATATTATATACCCTTTTAGGGATAGATTTCAAATAGCTCTGATATAGCAGAAACCACTAAATTATGAAATTGCTAAATTGGGAATTGTATTTCAACCCAGAACAAAAAATGTGCTTTGACAGACATTAAATAACTTGCCCAGCCAGAACAGTACAGCGGTAACGACAGATTTAGCGGGATATAATTTTGAGGCCTAGTATTTAGGCGCTGGGTGACCGGTATGGATTTACTGACAGAATTAGACTTGGAAGTGCACAGTAGCGTGTGTGTGAAGTTATTCTGAATGACCCTATGTGCACCTTGAATATTATATACCCTTTTAGGGATAGATTTCAAATAGCTCTGATATAGCAGAAACCACTAAATTATGAAATTGCTAAATTGGGAATTGTATTTCAACCCAGAACAAAAAATGTGCTTTGACGGACACTAAATAACTTGCCCAGCCAGAACAGTACAGCGGTAACGACAGATTTAGCGGGATATAAATTTGAGGCCTAGTATTTAGGCGCTGGGTGACCGGTATGGATTTACTGACAGAATTAGACTTGGAAATGCACAGTAGCGTGTGTGTGAAGTTATTCTGAATGACCCTATGTGCACCTTGAATATTATATACCCTTTTAGGGATAGATTTCAAATAGCTCTGATACAGCAAAAACCACTAAATTAGGAAATTGCTAAATTGGGAATTGTATTTCAACCCAGAACAAAAAATGTGCTTTGACGGACACTAAATAACTTGCCCAGCCACAACAGTACAGCAGTAACGACAGATTTAGCGGGATATAAATTTGAGGCCTAGTATTTAGGCGCTGGGTGACCGGTATGGATTTACTGACAGAATTAGACTGGGATATGGCCAAAAAATAACCACACTATTGCAGGTTAAATGCACTTGGTGTGACAGCTTGACCAACCACACTACTGAGGGTTAAATGCACTTGGTGACAGGCGCAGCTTGCCCCTGATGTAGTATATGGCCAAAAAATAAACAGACTATTGCTGGTTAAATGCACTTGGTGTGACAGCTTCACCCTGATGTAGGCTTTAGCCAAAAAACAACCACACCATTGAGGGTTAAATGCACTTGGTGACAGAAGCAGCTTGCCCCTGATGTAGTATATGGACAAAAAATTAACAGACTATTGCTGGTTAAATGCACTTGGTGTGACAGCTTCACCCTGATGTAGGCTTTAGCCAAAAAACAACCACACCATTGAGGGTTAAATGCACTTGGTGACAGGCGCAGCTTGCCCCTGATGTAGTATATGGCCAAAAATTAAACAGACTATTGCTGGTTAAATGCACTTGGTGTGACAGCTTCACCCTGATGTAGGCTTTAGCCAAAAAATAACCACACCATTGAGGGTTAAATGCACTTGGTCGCAGCTTGTGCTGGCGCACCACAAGACACAAAGTGGCCACCGATCACCCCAGAAAAAAGTGACTGACAAACGGTCTGGGCAGCCTAAAAACAGTGAGCAATTGAGTATCAGCAGCTCAATGATCCACAGCTGCAGATCGATCAATTAATCAAGTCCTTTGGAGGAGTTAATCTGCCTAATCTCGCCCTACTGTCGCAGCCGCAACCTCTCCCTACGCTAATCAGAGCAGAGTGACGGGCGGCGCTATGTGACTCCAGCTTAAATAGAGGCTGGGTCACATGGTGCTCTGGCCAATCACAGCCATGCCAATAGTAGGCATGGCTGTGACGGCCTCTTGGGGCAAGTAGTATGACGCTTGTTGATTGGCTGCTTTGCAGCCTTTCAAAAAGCGCCAAGAAAGCGTCACAAAAGCGCCAAGAAAGTGACGAACACCGAACCCGAACCCGGACTTTTACGAAAATGTCTGGGTTCGGGTCCGTGTCACGGACACCCCAAAATTCGGTACGAACCCGAACTATACAGTTCGAGTTCGCTCATCCCTAGTAATAATGCCATATTTATAACTGTGTAAGTGAACACATTGTTTTATTACTTTATGGAATCATTAAGTGTTATAGCAAATGCATTTTATTGCAAAAACTACATTATTACCATTGTAATTCGTTAATACAAGTGTGTAGTGTGTTTGTATAAGGGGAGGAACATTTAATTGCACCTCTGTCTCTAAATGATGGAAAAACACTTGCAATTTAGCTATTACCATTTAATAATCTATGTTCCAAACCCATGACTTTTCATTTATAGGCCTCATAATAAAATGCATGGTAAATAGAACAGTTCAAAATGAAGGCAGAGCAGGGAATTGGCAAGAAAATCAAGGAGCTAACAGTAACATATTCCAGTCTGATAAAAGTGGCAGTGAGGGTAAGGACTATGATGATGATTGTGTGTTGAACAGAACTTGGGAGATGGATTGGGGTGCTGAGGAGAAGATATCAGAAAAGAAATGTGGTGGCTGCAGCGGCAATAAAGAGCGGAGCCACATATATCCCAGTCTCCCAAAAAATTGGCAGGGCCATATCTGCTTCTACTGTGGTTAGTACAGGAACTGGTGATGCCACTGATACTTTGGGTGCAGGCTCAAAACTTTTCAGACCTCGGCTATGCTCTGCTGTATCTTCCATATGGCGTTTTTTCTCTACAAGGCTGGCACATAAAACCACAGTTATGTGCAAGATCAGCTGGCATCACTGGATCCTGTAAAAAAAAAAAATAGAACTGGCCAGCAGTCAGAATTGAAACAAGCCTGTCTTCCTTCTCCTGGTCTTCTTTAGGGCAGACAGAACAAATCTTAAAGCAGTACTGTTTCCTTATCATCATCCTCAGCTGCTCCTCCTCATTCATAACAGAGCGTGTGGCCTTGAGGAAACTATTTGTGACCAGTAATTAGCTTACATGCAAGCAGAACTCCAACCTGGCAAAGAAACTGACAGTGCAGTTGCTGCCGTACGACTTAGATGTGGTAAATGTGGCGCAGTTCCACATCTTCCCCAAAATGTATTTTTTCTTTAAAATTGATTACTTCTGTAAGCCATTAGCCGCAGTTTTTGCCACTGCTCTCTATGACAGACCAGGGAGCTTTGACAAGACATTTCCACCACTGGGGCTGCAGTCAGAGAGCAGAGAGAGCATCAAACATCTGTCTTCCCACTCAGATACTACAACATCTGAGGGGTTAAATGACCGGAATTGGAATTATTGCTGATCCTGGTCATTGTGGCATTATACATCTGGCACCTGCTGCATATGGAACATGATCAGCTTATGATCTCGCTCCATACACCTCTTGCTCCCTGTTGATCTATTATTATGTTAGAGGTCGTGAGGAGGTTAAGCATTACATATTCATATTTACCTTCCTCGCCCTGAGCATACATTACACCTTGATAGGCCAGAAAAGGGAGGTATATATATCATTGTCCATTAGCTATTGAATAATTTCAATAAGTAATAGGTTATTAAGAAAAAAAATGGCCCAGTTTTTTTTATATTGCCCCATTACCAGTTTCATTTTTTTTTTTTTTTTTTTTTTTGCTCCTGGTGTTTTTGTTCATTAGCTGGAGTTTTTAGTCTTTCTTGCATCTTTTAAAAAATGCAGTGTGCTGTAGTTATTGGTGTTCTTTCAGGCATTTTGTCAATACCTTCTTATAGGAGAAACATTGCATGTAGAAAATGCTAGTGCATAGTGGCCAAAAACTTTCTTTTTATTCTGGAATTTATTTATTGGTAAAAAATTGCCACAGCGAAATTCATGTGTGTACCTTGATGCCACCCTTAGGTCACTGGATCAGTACTTTGCATCAGTTTTGTTTTGGTCAAAACTAAGAACCTATAGAGGAAAAGTGGTCATGGAAAGATGTGCACGTGGTCTTTTTTGGACCCACTCCTCATTTTAGGGTACAAATACTAATGTAAAATACTGTCGTGTGACAGTGAACTTCATTAAGATTTTTTTTTTTTTTTAAGAAGAATGTTCATGGCTGTCAGCATATATATTCTCTTCTGTTTTGAAATACACACAGGTAAGATCCTAAAGGTGGAGAAGCAGGAAATTGTTATATGTATATTATTAACCATCAAAGGGTACTTGAACCTTCACTCAAATCCCAGAAGGCGTAGCAGCGCTTCTCAGAGTGCTCTATACCTTTGGCCCACATAGGCTCTGTTCTGCTTTTGCAGCATACAGAGTATGGATCCATATAAAGTATATAGACTCTGTACTACATATGCTGCTATGGTAGAGCCTATGGAAGCCTATTTTTTTGTTACTGAGTATTGTGCTCCTCATATCTGTAATAATTTTGTCTAAGGTTTCTTGGACACAGTTTTTCTGATAATTTTAGGTGACAGGCGTCTTTAGTGTTGGTATGTCCAGGGGTGGGATAAAAAAAATTTAAGAACAGGTTCCCTACTCAACGGCAAATACGCGGCGTCACGACACATGTTTACATATACAGTCATGTGAAAAAATTAGGACACCCTTTGAAAGCATGTGGTTTTTTGTAACATTTTTAATAAAAGGTTATTTCATCTCCGTTTCAACAATACAGAGAGATTAAAGTAATCCGACTAAACAAAGAAAACTGAAGAAAAGTCTTTTCAAGATCTTCTGTAAATGTCATTCTACAAAAATGCCTATTCTAACTGAGGAAAAAGATAGGACACCCTTGCCCCTAATAGCGAGTGTTACCTCCTTTGGCTGAAATAACTGCAGTGAGACGGTTCTTGTAGCCATCTACCAGTCTTCGACATCGGTCTGAGAAAATTTTACCCCACTCCTCAATGCAGAACTTTTTCAGCTGTGAGATGTTTGAGGGGTTTCTTGCACGTACAGCCCTTTTCAAGTCACCCCACAGCATCTCAATGGGATTCAAATCTGGACTTTGACTTGGCCATTCCAGGACTCTCCATTTCTTCTTTTTCAGCCAATCTTTGATTGATTTACTAGTATGTTTTGGGTCATTGTCATGTTGCATGGTCCAGTTCCGCTTCAGCTTTAATTTTCTAACTGATGGTCTCACATGTTCTTCAAGCACCTTCTGATACACAGTAGAATTCATCGTGGATTCTATGATGGTGAGCTGACCAGGTCCTGCTGCAGCAAAGCAGCCCCAAACCATGACACTTCCACCTCCATGCTTCACAGTTGGTATGAGGTTCTTTTCTTGGAATGCTGTGTTTGGTTTACGCCAAACATGTCCTCTGCTGTTGTGTCCAAATAATTCAATTTTGGACTCATCTGTCCAAAGAACATTATTCCAGAAGTCCTGGTCTTTGTCAACTTTATCTCTGGCAAATGTCAGTCTGGCCTCGATGTTTCTCTTGGAAAGCAAAGGTTTCCTCCTTGCACACCTCCCATGCAAGTTAAACTTGTACAGTCTCTTTCTGATTGTAGAGGCATGTACTTCTACATCAACAGTAGCCAGAGCCTGCTGTAGTTCTCGAGATGACACTTTAGGGTTTTTGGAGACCTCTTTTAGCATCTTGCGGTCTGCTCTTGGGGTGAACTTGCTGGGGCGACCAGTCCTGGGCATGTTGGCAGTTGTTTTGAAAGCCCTCCACTTGTAGACTATCTTCCGGACAGTGGAATGGCTGATTTCAAAATCTTTTGAGATCTTTTTAAATCCCTTCCCAGACTCATAGGCTGCTACAATCTTTTTTCTGAAGTCCTCTGACAGCTCTTTTGCTCTCACCATGGTGCTCACTCTCACTTCAACAGTCAGGAGCACACCAAACTAAATGTCTGAGGTTTAAATAGGGCAAGCCTCATTCAACATGCAGAGTAACGATCTACTAATTATGTGCACCTGGTGTGATATACCTGTGTGAGATCTGAGCCAATTTAAGAGGGAATACATGTGAGGGTGTCCTATCTTTTTCCTCAGTTAGAATAGGCATTTTTGTAGAATGACATTTACAGAAGATCTTGAAAAGACTTTTCTTCAGTTTTCTTTGTTTAGTTGGATTACTTTAATCTCTCTGTATTGTTGAAACGGAGATGAAATAACCTTTTATTAAAAATGTTACAAAAAACCACATGCTTTCAAAGGGTGTCCTAATTTTTTCACATAACTGTACATACACCATATATATGCAACACACATACACATAAATACCCCATGTATACACTACAAACTATCAATGTTGAAGTTTTTTTTTCAGCATTGGCCGACACCTCTAACTTCTCCCAAAGTCTATCTGTACATGTCCCAACCCTGCTTAGTCTCCATTGTGCCCCACACACAGTACATAGTTATGCCAGATCCGGGATGGTTGGGAGGTATGCATACATAGACTATATAGACACTACACTCACATAATCACATATACAATATACACCATACTGTATATAAATGACCCCTAGGCTACACTTACAGTAGATTTACCTACACCATATACATTTTATACACATTTGTACCTAGCACTAAAGACATATTTGCATACATATTATATTCTGTGCTATCCAGAATACAGCACCACATACCTCTTACATCAAGTAACTTCTCCTCTGATGTAGACCTTCTCTTTCTTCATCTTTTCTTTGAGAGCAGACCGCTATGATGATTTTTCACCCATCTCTTGTCTCTGCAGTTTGACAAAAGACATCTTAGGTTTCTACTTTTCCATCATCCTCATACTCACCTGCCACCTTCAATAATAATGTGCAGTAGTTCAAAAATGCTCCCGTTCTGTGTGCCAGTACAAAAAATTCCCTCAGTGCCCCCAGTTGAACTAATGTCCCCATAGTGCCCCCATAATGTGTGCAAGTATAAAACACCCCTATATAATGCGCCTGGTAAATGCTCACATAGTGTTCCTCTCCTCTTCCCCATAGTGCCCCCATATTGTGCCAGTATAAGATTCCCCCATAGTGTCCCCCAGAATGTGCTAGTATAAA
Organism: Bufo gargarizans; assembly: GCF_014858855.1. Lineage (NCBI taxonomy): Eukaryota > Metazoa > Chordata > Amphibia > Anura > Bufonidae > Bufo > Bufo gargarizans. The sequence continues at coordinate 368,905 of NW_025334629.1, read as the reverse complement.
TTCCCCTTCTTAGTGCCCCCATAGTGTGCCTATATAATATGCCCCCATAGTGTTCTTCCTCCCCTCCAACACCATAGTGTCCCCATAATGTGCCAGTATAAGATGCCTCCTTAGTAATGCCCCCAGTAGATGCCCCCCATGTGCCAGAAATGCCCCAGTAGATGCCCCCATAGTGTCCACATGTGCCACCAATGCCCCCATAGTGTCCACATGTGCCCAGCAATGTCCCCAGTAGATGTCCTCCATAGTGTCCCCAATGATGTGCCAGTAGATGCCCCCATAGTGTCCCCATGTGCCAGCAATGTCCCCAGTAGATGCCCTCATAGTGTCCCCATGTGCCCGCAATAACCCCCAGTATATGCTCCCCATAGTGTCCCCCATGTGCCAGCAATGCCCCCAGTAGATGCCCCCATAGTGTCCACATGTGCCAGCAATGTCCCCAGTAGATGCCCCCATAGTGTCCACATGTGCCAGCAATGTCCCCAGTAGATACCCCCATAGTGTCCCCAATGATGTGCCAGTATATGCTCCCATAGTGTCCCCATGTGCCAGCAATGTCCCCAGTAGATGCCCTCATAGTGTCCCCATGTGCCAGCAATGCCCCCAGTAGATGCCCCCATAGTGTCCCCATGTGCCAGCAATGCCCCCAGTAGATGCCCCCATAGTGTCCCCTTTGTGCCAGCCATGCCCCTAGTAGATGCTTCCATAGTGTCCCCCATATGCCAGCGATACCCCCATAGTGTCCCCGATGTGTTAGCCATGCAGCCAGTAGATATTCCCATAATGTAGCATATGTGCAAACAATGACCCCAGTTTCGCCACAGAAAAGCAAAAAACTAACAAAAAACACTTACCTCCACCATGTCAGCGATGCAATGCAGGCCTACGCTGTACGGCTTAGGCTGTACGGTAATCGCGCCGCCTGAACCGGCCTCTGATAGGCTGCTGGCCTTATGCCAGCAGCCTATCAGAGGAACAGGGAAGGGAGACGCCTCTGCTGCAGTGTTCATCTGCATTGCCGTCCTGGGGACGGTGATACAGATGAATGTAGGGAGATGAGCGCTTCCACAATGCAAGCGCTCATCTCCCGCCGCACCGGATCGGGATTCAGCTGGTTCTGTAGAACCGGAGCGAACCAACTGAATCCCATGCCTGGGTATGTCTCTGAGGAGCCTGTAATCAACTACTGTAGGCGGAACGCGTAGGGACTTATACAGGACATTTTGCATGTTTCATTTTCATGTATTTGCTTTAAATTATTATTATTTTCCTTGTTGTACATCATCTGGTGGATTATGTCACCTTAATTGGGGCACTAATGTTGTTTATTATTTTTGTCAACTTATAGTAGTCTAGGTTCAGGGCCATCCTAGGGTCTATAGGAGGCACGAGACACGGGATCGTCCCTATTCCGTTTGCAGGTAGGGTGGCAGAGATAGGGACATCATTAGGGATATTACCCCACACCCTATACTAATGCTATGTCTACCATACCCACCTACAATCATATGAGATCAGAGAAAATTTTGCTTTATTTTTTCTTTTCTTTTTTCTTTATTGCATATCTATATGGGTGAAATGATATTAAATAATGAATTAAAGGTTATGTTTTAGAATAGTGGTTTCTCAGTGAGTCCAAATAATTTTACCACTTTCAAATATAGTTGCCTTGGATGGGTGTTAAGTCTACTCTGTGAATTTTGAAATACACACAGTTAAGATCCTAAAGTTTCTTCTACTTTCCATTGTAATATGTATATTATTAACCATTAAAGGGTACTTGAACCTTCACTCAAAGCCCAGAAGGCATAGCAGTGCTTCTCAGAGTGCTCTATACCTTTGGCCCACATAGGCTCTGCTCTGCTTTTGCAGCATACAGAGTATGGATTCATATAAAGTATATAGACTCTGTAATACATATGCTGCTATAAGCTGAAGGTGCAGAGCACTCTGAGAAGCTGCACTGCACCTTCCATGCTTTGAGTGGAGGTTTAGGTATTTTCCATTTTCTGCAGAAACCATTGTTCATCATTCTTCAGACATACACAAGTTTGACATACTGTACACAGTAGTGTCCTTCTTTACTTTTCCACTTGGTTCAAGTTTAAAATTTGTGACTTGAGTCGACCAGCTTTGATGATCTTATCTCTAGGGTTGAGCGAAACCGAACTGTAAAGTTCGGGGTTTGTACCGAACTTTAGGGTTTTTGGACTCCGGACCCGAACTCGAACATTTCAGTAAAAGTTCGGGTTTGGTGTTCGGCGCTTTCTCAGTGCTTTTTGAGAGCAGCCAATCAACAAGCGTTTAACTCTGTGTGTCCTTAGAAACCATCACAGCCATGACTACTAATGGCATGGCTGTTATTGGCCAGTGTAGCATGTGACCCAGCCTCTATATAAGCTGGAGTCACGTAGTGCTGCACGTCACTCTGCTGTGCTTAGTGTAGGGAGAGGATGCTGCTGGTGATTTCAGGGAGAGAATAGGAGAGAATCTTTGCTCAAAATGTGAATCTAACTCAGCGATCTACATACATTGTGTTGTGTGGGTGCAGGCCACAATTTTTTTTATCCTGCCCTGAGCCCAGTGACTGAAAAAAAAAAAACTTTTATAAGTCAGTTAGGTGGGCAGCGGCGGCTATTTTATGCAAATCTAAACTTTAAAAACAGCACAAATAATCAGTTTGTAAAAAATGTTTACAACATCTGGTCTGGCCAGTCAGGCTTAGTCAGTGTGCAATTTAACCCCTTAAGGACATAGGGCGTACAGGTACGCCCTTGTGCCCTGGTACTTAAGGACACAGGGCGTACATGTACGCCCTGTGTATTTCCGATCACTGCAGTGCGGCTGGCAGTGATCGGAACCTGGTGCCTGCTCAAATCATTGAGCAGGCACCAAGGCTAAATGCGCGGGGGGGGGTCCCGTGACCCCCCCATATCGGCGATCGCGGCAAACCGCAGGTCAATTCAGACCTGCGGTTTGCTGCGATTTCTGCAGTTTCTGATCCGGGATCAGAAACTTTAGTATTCCTAAAATATATTTGTATCCCCCCCCCCCTGCACCCCTGAGTGAATTTTGCCCGGTGGGAGGTGCAGGGGGAGGGTTGCGGGCGGTGCGGGAGGCGGGCGGTGCGGCAGGCGGGATCGCGATCCCCCGCCCGCCTCCCCTTGAATAATCGTTGGCATCTAGTGGGTATACCAGGGTGCCAGCACATTGCTGGCACCCTGGTATAAAGTGCTGACATCTGTGCTGTGATGTCAGCCTGTTAACCCTTTCCATACAGCGGTCCGTACGGACCGCTGTATGGAAAAGGTTAACAGCGCAGGGAGCTCCCTCCCTCTCCCATCAGGGGGCTGCCGTGCCTTTGCAGCCCCCCGAATGGAGAGGGAGAGAGCTCCCAGGCAGCCCCCCGAAGCCCCGTCCTTACCCTTCCCCGTCTGCGCAGTTCTGACCACTACTGAGCAGACGGGGAAGGTTCCCATGGCAACAGGACGCCTTCTCAGGCATCCTGCTGTCCATGGTGCTGAACAGATCTGTGCTAAAAGGCATAGATCTGTTCAGACAAAGTGTAAAATACAGTACAGTACAATATATATTGTTCTGTACTGTATTATACAGACATCAGACCCACTGGATCTTCAAGAGCCAAGTAAAAAAAAAAAAAAAAAGTAAAAATCAAAAAACACATTTATCACTGATTAAAAATGAAAAAAATAAAATTCCCTACACATGTTTGGTATCGCCGCGTCCGTAACGACCTGATCTATAAAACGGTCATGTTACTTTACCCAAACGGTGAACGCCATAAAAATAAAAAATAAAAAAACTATGATGAAATTGAAATTTTGCCTACCTTACTTCCCAAAAAAGGTAATAAAAGTGATCAAAAAAGTTGTATGTACGCCAAAATTGTAACAATCAAACCATCATCTCATCCCGCAAAAATCATACCCTACCCAAGATAATCGCCCTAAAACTGAAAAACTATGGCGCTTAGACTATGGAAACACTAAAACATGATTTTTTTTGTTTCAAAGATGAAATCATTGTGTAAAACTTACATAAATAAAAAAAAAGTATACATATTAGGTATCGCCGCGTCTGTATCGACCAGCTCTATAAAAATATCACATGACCTAACCCCTCAGATGACCACCGTAAAAAAAAAAAAAAAAACGTTTTTTTGTCATCTTACGTCACAAAAAGTGTAATAGCAAGCGATCAAAAAGTCATATGTACCCCAAAATAGTGCCAATAAAACCGTAATCTCATCCCGCAAAAAATGAGACCCTACTTAAGATAATCGCCCAAAAACTGAAAGAACTATGGCTCTTAGACTATGGAGACACTAAAACTTTTTTTGTTTTAAAAATTAATTCATTGTGTAAAACTTACATAAATAAAAAAAATTGTCTACATATTGGGTATCGCCGCGTCCGTGACAACCTGCTCTATAAAATTACCACATGATCTAACCTGTCAGATGAATGTTGTAAATAACACAAAAAAAACGGTGCCAAAAAAGCTATTTCTTGTTACCTTGCCGCACAAAAAGTGTAATATAGAGCAACCAAAAATCATATGTACCCTAAACTAGTACCAACAAAACTGCCACCCTGTCCCGTAGTTTCTAAAATGGGGTCACTTTTTTGGAGTTTCTACTCTAGGGGAGCATCAGGGGAGCTTCAAATGGGACATGGTGTAAAAAAAAAAACAGTCCAGCAAAATCTGACTTCCAAAAACCGTATGGCATTCCTTTCCTTCTGCGCCCTGTCGTGTGCCAGTACAGCAGTTTACGACCACATATGGGGTATTTCTGTAAACTACAGAATCAGGGCCATAAATAATGAGTTTTGTTTGGCTGTTAACCCTTTCTTTATAACTGGAAAAAAAATATTAAAATGGAAAATCTGCCAAAAAAGTGAAATTTTGAAATTGTATCTCTATTTTCCATTAAATATTGTGCAACATCTAAAGGGTTAACAAACTTTGTAAAATCAGTTTTGAATACCTTGAGGGGTGTAGTTTCTTAGATGGGGTCACTTTTATGGAGTTTCTACTCTAGGGTTGCATAAGGGGGGCTTCAAATGGGACATGGTGTCAAAAAACCAGTCCAGCAAAACCTGCCTTCGAAAAACCATATGGCGCACCTTTCACCCTACGCCCCGCTGTGTGGCCGTACAGTAGTTTACGGCCACATATGGGGTGTTTATGTAAACGGCAGAGTCAGGGCAATAAAGATACAGTCTTGTTTGGCTGTTAACCCTTGCTTTGTTAGTGGACAAAATGGGTTAAAATGGAAAATTAGGCAAAAAAATGAAATTCTCAAATTTCATCCCCATTTGCCAATAACTCTTGTGCAACACCTAAAGGGTTAACGAAGTTTGTAAATTCAGTTTTGAATACCTTGAGGGGTGTAGTTTCTTAGATGGGGTCACTTTTATGGAGTTTCTACTCTAGGGTTGCATCAGGGGGGCTTCAAATGGGACATGGTGTCAAAAAACCAGTCCAGCAAAACATGCCTTCCAAAAACCATATGGCGCACCTTTCACTCTACGCCCCGCTGTGTGGCCGTACAGTAGTTTACGGCCACATATGGGGTGTTTCTATAAACAGCAGAGTCAGGGCAATAAAGATACAGTCTTGTTTGGCTGTTAACCCTTGCTTTGTTAGTGGAAAAATTGGTTAAAATGCTAAATTTGGCAAAAAAAATGAAATTCTCAAATTTCATCCCCATTTGCCAATAACACTTGTGCAACACCTAAAGGGTTAACGAAGTTTGTAAAATCAGTTTTAAATACCTTGAGGGGTTTAGTTTATAGAATGGGGTCATTTTTGGGTGGTTTCTATTATGTAAGCCTCGCAAAGTGACTTCAGAGCTGTAGTGGTCCCTAAAAATTGGGTTTTTGTAAATTTCTGAAAAAATTCAAGATTTGCTTCTAAACTTCTAAGCCTTGTAACATCCCCAAAAAATAAAATATCATTCCCAAAATAATTCAAACATGAAGTAGACATATGGGGAATGTAAAGTCATCGTAATTTTTAGGGGTATTACTATGTATTACAGAAGTAGAGAAACTGAAACTTTGAAATTTGCTAATTTTTCCAAATTTTTGTTAAATTATGTATTTTTTGGTGCAAAAAAAATCATTTTTTTTACTTCATTTTACCAGTGTCATGAAGTACAATATGTGACGAAAAAACAATCTCAGAACGGCCTGCATAAGTCAAAGCGTTTTAAAGTTATCAGCACTTAAAGTGACACCGCCGCCGTTGGTGCCCAGCTCCTCCTCTGCTCTCGTCAGCGCCGCCTGAAAATCATGAGATACGCCTCCGGCTCTCCCTCACTCCCCCCTCCTTCTTTTCTAAGATCCCGCGCGTGCGGCAGTGTTCGCGTTATCGGGAGGTTGAGCGAAGTGCTCGCGCATGCGCACTTTGCTCAATGAGGCTGAACCGAAAAGTCCGCACGGGCGCATCAGGCACAGGCCTGAGCGCACGCGCGGGATCTTAGAAAAGAAGGAGGGGGGAGTGAGGGAGAGCCGGAGGCGTATCTCATGATTTTCAGGCGGCGCTGACGAGAGCAGAGGAGGAGCTGGGCACCAACGGCGGCGGGCGGCATCTTCAGGCCATGAGAAACGCCCTGGGCACCGTAACTATATGACTGACAGGTTAGATAAAACGTTTTTTTATCAAAACGAGCCAGCAGATTTAGCTTATAACAACACCTTAGTAATCACAAGGGCTCCATGGACAGAACAATATTTTTAAAAGTGGGGGTTAGAAACTGGTGACAGAGTCCCTTTAAGCTAGAAATACAGCCATTATTTTCTTGGTTTTTAAAAAAACACTTTTTTTTTGCCAAAAAACACTATTTTTCAGATCTGCAAGTGTTAAATTCAAGTTTAATATGTACAGCTTTCATATTCTGCTACAAAAAAACAAACACTTTTTTGACAATATACAACATCTGGATTAGTCAGTGTGCAATTTAAGCTAGAAATACAGCCATCATTTTCTGGGTTTTTAAAAACACACTTTTTTGACAAAAAAACACTATTTTCGAGACCTGCAAGTGTTAAATTCAAGTTTAATATATACAGCTTTCATATTCTGTTACCAAAAAAACACTTTTTTGGCAATATACAACATCTGGATTAGTCAGTGTGAAATTTAAGCTAGAAATACAGCCATAATTTTCTGGATTTTTAAAAACACACATTTTTGCCAGATTCCACTATTTTTCTGGCCTTGCAGCATCAGCACGTGTGAAATTCCAGGGTTATATACTGCTGTTGTAGTGTCCCACTAGGTAAATGTGGGCACTACACAAGGGTTAATTATGACCATTGTAAGGAATATGATGTTTTATGTGTATTTCCCTGTGTTATCTGTATATCAGGCATGTTAGGGTGTAGTTCCTCCTCCTAGACGCTAGAGGGAGCTAAGGAACCCATAATATATATAGTTAGGCCCAGACAGGAAGGAGTAGTGTAGTCCAGGAGGCTAGTAAGTGCAGTCTAGCCTGCCTGAAGTTCTTGAGCTACAGTTAGCTCAGAAGATTTGCCCCAGGAGAAGGTTTTGCCTCCTGAGAGAAACCAAGTTCCCACCAAGCAGAGCAGAGTCATTATCCCAGCTAGACAAGTAAGCTATAGGGCAGAAGTATTTACCCAAAGCAAGGATAAATACCTGAGGATACAGCCAGCATTAGGGCATACGGGCTTGGGATTGAGACAGCCAGGAGTTCTGAGGAATAGTGCACAGGATTTCTGAGGAAGAGTGCAGCCTGGTCTGTAAGTGTTGTTTTACCCTCTGAGTATCTTGCAAAGAACATTGTACCTGCCATATATTTAAAACCTGCTTATTACTACTGCTGTACATGGAACTTTACAAAAGACTGTATAAAGTTAACAGTTTCCAGTAAATGAAGTTTTAGTTCACCACAACAACGTGTTCCTCACTTATTACTACTGTAAATTGGTGTGCCACCGTTACAGGCACTGGCGTCACAAATCTTAAAGGGACCTTGCCCCCGACACATTAAACATCTGCAACATCCAGGGCACCTCACCCAACATCAGGCCTGGTCCCTATATACTGAGAGTGCCCCAGAGGACTCCTGTGCCAGCCTCTCCATCACTGCTCTATGCCTGCCCAGGGTCCCCCTACAAACTGTGACCTCACATCGCAATACCCTGCAGGTCGGCGTACTGCATATTTTGGCGTCACGAACAGGATCCGATCATTCCTGCGCTATTGTGGAAAATAAACTGTGTGCCGTTATTTGCCCATAAAGTGAAAAGCCCTATCTGTTTATTTGAAAAATTGCTGGGCCAAAAGTTCTAATCGCGGTGTGAAGATTGTATTGCTGTGGACTGTTTGCCATTTATTTAAGCCACCGCTTGCTGTCAGTGAATAGACAGCGATGTGCTCAAAGATGGCTGCCTAAGTTGGACTGGATTATTTGTGCACCTCGTTGTGTCCGTTTGGCGCGAAAAAGACAAAGAGAGGGTACCGCCCAGTCTGTAAGAAGGAAAAACGCTGCCCTGTCTATAAAGATACCGCCTACCTTGATTCCCGGATCTCCAAGAGGCCGCGCCTACCTTCTGACGCTACGCGTGGGACTCCCGTACTACATAACAATGCACCTCGCGAGATTTGGACTGAGCATCGCCAGAGTAAGTACAAACTTTCGTATTCACCAGCCCCTTCATATATCCGCACCGGGGAGGTCCCGATCCTTGCCAGGAGACTGGGGAAGGTTCCCCACTAGTAATAAGAGACTTGACCTGAGGGAGAAATACGTCCACCTTGACTCCGGTCTGCTCCGTCGTTTCTTAAAGGGCCATACTCACTCCATAGCCCCCTTAGCAACACGATGTCCGCACCTGAAGAAGTGGGGCAGGCGGCCCCAGATGTGCCTTCTGAAATGCACACAGCTGATAACAGGGTGCCTGCCGCTACGGCAGACTCAAGCCTGATGCTACTGACCATGCCATATTATTTTGGGGCCCCCTGGTTCCCACGATATTCCGGGGAAGCCCATAAATTGAAAGACTTTAGAGACCAGATCCTGGCCCTATTCCGGCTGTACCCCATCTCTGCTGAGCAACAAATGGAGATCCTCTTAGCCCAATTAGAAGGGGCCGCCCGCAGGGAAGTCATGTCATAGCCCCCATTCTGAAAAGAGTAGCCTAGAACAGAATTATGATCGCCATGGCACCACGTTTGAGGCCAGAACGGTGTCCGAATTTAAGATGCGATTTTTCAGCAGGAAAAACAGCCTGGTGAGTCACTCAGAGATTTTGCTTTGTCCCTGCAAGAGACCCTGAGGGCTGTGGTCCAAGTGGACCCCCGGGAGGCTGAGGACCAGGACCGGACTCTAAGAGAGCAGTTCCTTGCGGGTGTAACACTGAGCATTTAAGGGGCCAGCTAAGAATGCTGTCAGCCCAGCACTCCAATTGTGCGTTTTTGGACTTTAAAGAGCTGGCTATCAGTATTTTAGGCCAACACCCGCCCACGGGGCCAGCGGCCTCCTTTGAACCTCAGCCTGCCAGTCAAAAACTATCAATGTAAGGCCGGCTGGAGCCAGCCAAGCCACGCAGGCTCCAGTAACAGATGTGGTGGCGGCACTAATGGAGCAGGTAAACCATCTCACTAAGAGCCTGGAGAAGGTGTGCAGGAAAATAGAGGAATGGGAAAGACCATTGTTACTGGAAGATGAAAGCCCCCTTCCTCCAAGGATCCTGCCTGCATATAAAGAGGTATACCCCAAAGAACCTGATGGGCGACCGAGTTACTGGTCTAAGAATCGCAAGCCGCCTGTCTGCCATTATTGTAAAAAGTATGGACATACTGAATCAACGTGCTTGGCAGTTAAACGGGCCACCCCCGAGGCCAAGGACCGCCCCTTGGGAGGTAGACCAATAGGTCCAAAGGATCCAAGCTGGATGCCCAGATACGTAGGATCTCGCCCAAAAATTAACGTATGTATCAATGGGATACCTTTTGAAGCCCTGCTGGATGCTGGGTCTTAGGTCACCACCATCCAACGACCTGCCTTTGACAAATTCTGGGATTCCAGTCTCCTTACCCAGCCGCCAGAATCCTGGCTAGATATCATTGCCAGCAACGGCAAGCCAGTGAAAGTTCATGGGTACTGGGTACCTACCCTTCAGGTGGGAGAAGCCACCTTACCGCAGCAAGGTGTGATTGTGGTACAAGCAGGAGATAAAGGGGGACACCCCGTGATCTTAGGGACTAATGTCTTTAAAAATTGTTACTGCGAGGTACTTGAGGCATTGAATCAATCCATACCCTCAGCTTCACCGTCTTCTAAAAGGGTCATTCAAAAGACTATCGGTGTGCTGTGTGCTCACCAAAGGTTTGCAAATGGAAAAGGAGAAATTTGTACTGTCCGGATCCCAGATAACCGGCCGGTAATTCTGCCTCCGAATTCACAAATCATCCTGTGGTGCCGTGCTGTGCTAGGGATCCAGGGCCAGGACTATCAAGCCCTAGTAGAACCTATCCAAATTGAGAATCATCCCTTTGTGCGGACAGCCAAGAGTCTAGTGACCTTATCTCAAGGTAAAGTGCCTGTCCGTTTGATTAATTTTGGTGATCACCCCATTACTCTTTTTAAGCATTGCCCCGTTGCTCAGCTTTTCCAGGTATCCTTCCAGGATGTGATCCGTCTGCCTGCCACGGAGATGTTCCAGACTGCACAGAGCAGCAACGCACTTGTCAGCGCCTCTTCAGTAACCTGGTGGGAAGAACGTCATGTGGGGAACGAATCCACCCCGAAGGAGCAAATAGAGGGAGTCCTGAATCTGGTGAAAGAACACCACAGGGCCTTTAGCAAGCACCCCACGGACTACGGAGAGGTCAGTGTAATCAAACACACCATACCCACTGGCTCTCATCCTCCTATCAAGGAGAGATACAGACCCATACCACCTACTACCTATCAGTCCGTAAAAGAAATGATACAGGAGATGAAGGACTCTAATATAATCTGGGACAGTCATAATCCCTGGGCTGCGCCCCTAGTTCTTGTCCGAAAAAAATAGATGGCAGCATTAGGTTCTGCGTGGATTATAGAAAAATCAATCAAATCACCCATAAGGATGCTTATCCATTGCCACGCATTGAAGAGTCCGTAACTGCCCTGGGGTCCTCAGCCTACTTCTCCACCCTGGATTTAACCAGCGGATACTGGCAGGTACCCATGGCCCCAGAAGACCGGGAGAAGACCGCTTTCACTACGCCTATGGGCCTGTTTGAGTTTAATTACATGCCGTTTGGACTCTGTAACGCTCCAGGGACATTCCAGCGGTTGATGGAGCGTTCTTTAGGCCATAGGAACATTGAAACTGTATTACTATACCTAGATGACGTCGGTATCTATTCCAAGACGTATGAGGACCACTTAAAACACCTGGCCGAAGTGTTTCAAGTCCTTATCAAATATGGCCTTAAAATCAAGCCGTCCAAGTGCCATCTGCTGAAACCAGCAGTAAAGTGTCTAGGGCACGTTGTTAGTGCCGAAGGAGTCCAGCCTGATCCTGATAAACTTGCCGCTGTACGTAATTGGCAAGATAATGTTCGCACTGAAAATCACTCAGTTGCTGATCCTTCTTCATCAAATACTCCTGAGTCCAGGGGCAAACAAGAAAGGTGGATTAAGCTCCAGTCAGAAAGTAGAGTCCTCGGTGAACTGCTCAACTTCCTTACTAGTGGGAGAACTCCTGAGAGAGTCCGCAGGAAGAGTGCAGACCCAGAACTAATGAGACTGTGGAGACATTGCCACCAACTCTTCCTCCAAAAAGGCCTGTTGCTTAGGAGGAGCCTGGATCCAGTGTCCTGCGATAGAGTGTAACAGATCCTCATACCACGTCAAGATGCCATCCTGGTGTTAGAGATGTATCATGACCAGTCCGGACACTTCGGCATGCAAAAAACTGAGGCCACCATTCGCAGGAGGTTCTATTGGATCGGGATGAGAGAAGACATTGAAAGATGGTGCTGGGAATGTACTGCCTGTGCCATTGGGAGAAGTGAACGCCACGACCAGAGAGCACCTCTTTATCATATCGTGAGTAAAACACCCTTAGAACTTGTTGCCATTGATCATGTGAAGTTGGAGCCAAGTCGCTCAGGTTATACTTATGCCATGACCATTATTGATCACTTCACTAAGTTTGTTGTAGCAGTGCATGTGAAGGACCTGACAGCCAAGACTGCGGCGGAAGCATTCTGGAAGCATTTCCTTCTGCCCTACGGCTGCACAGTGAGGATCCTCACCGACCAGGGGTCTGCGTTTGAATCACAGTTTTTCCAGGAGATGTGCCTGCAACATAACTGCCAGAAGGTCTGGACCACAGCCTATCATACGCAAGGTAACGGACTCTGTGAAAAGATGAATCAAACTCTCATTGAAATGTTAAGAGCAGTACCCCCTGAGACAAGGGGTGATTGGCCTACTCTGCTGCCACAACTCATGTATACTTATAACAATACAATTCACTGCTTCACCAGGTACACGCCCTTCTATTTGATGTTTGGCCATAAGGGGAGGTTGCCTGCTGACCACTCCCTGGATGTACAGGTGCCTGATGTCATAAATCCACTACCAAAGACTGATTGGGTGGTGGAGCATCAAAGACATCTCGTTAATGCTAAGGAGATTGTTCAAGAGTGTATGGAAAGTGCCTGAGAGCGACAGCAGAGAGACTATGACCTGGCTGCTCATGCAGAGCCTCTAGCTATAGGAGACATGGTGTGGTTGAAAAATAACCACCGAATTAGTAAATTGGACCGTAAGTGGGAAAGGACTCCCTATCTCATTTCTTCTATCCCTAATGCTGAGGCCCACATTTATCAAATTTCCAGAGAAGGTAAAGGCTCCCAAATTGTACACAGGAATCGATTAAAACTCATAAAACGCATAGAAGGAGAAATTGCAGCAGAGGACATTGAGCCGGAGTCCCCTGAATCCGAGTTGCCAGCCCAACCTGCTGATCCTATGCAGGCTGTTGAGAACCTGATACATGACAAAGAACTACTTAATTGGTTCCTCACACCCTGGTTGAACTTGGTGGTACCAGCTCCAGTTCCTGCTAGTCCTCAACCCCAGGATGACCTGTCCCAGAGTGTACCTGAAAGAGCTCCAGAGCCTGTGGACTCCTCTGACTCTCCTGAACCAAGGCAGGAAGAACCTCTGCCAGTAAGAAGGTCCACGCGGTCTACTAAGGTGCACTCACCTGTGAGATTTGGAGACTACATCATGGGCCCAGGTAGCCCCTCTCAGGAAACCACTGTTTAACTATTTACAAGACCCGGGTACGGACTCATTTTGTTCTTTGAACCTCCAGGAACTTATGTTATATTTGCATTTTCTATCATTATCATTATGGACTATCCTGGTATCCTTGATACGCTGTACCAGGTCAGCGCCCCCTGTTCCCTTATACTATCCTGAGAGAAGAGAATGACGCCCCTTTTCACCGCACTTTCCAGTGGAACTGCTTGATATATTTCTACTGCAAAAGTGGTGACTATTGTATATGCCTGCTTTTCGTTTTTGTCTTTCAGGCTGCAGTTTCCAGCTCGGCGGGCCCCTATGTTGCGCCGAGGACGGGCAACGTCACAGCAACTGGGTATGTAGTGTCCCACTAGGTAAATGTAGGCACTACACAAGGGTTAATATGACCATTGTAAGGGATATGATGTTTTATGTGTATTTCCCTGTGTTATCTGTATATCAGGCCTGTTAGGGTGTAGTTCCTCCTCCTAGACGTTAGAGGGAGCTAGGGAACCCATAATATATATAGTTAGGCCCAGACAGGAAGGAGTAGTGTAGTCCAGGAGGCTAGTAAGTGCAGTCTAGCCTGCCTGAAGTTCTTGAGCCAGAGTTAGCTCAGAAGATTTGCCCCAGGAGAAGGTTTTGCCTCCTGAGAGAAACCAAGTTCCCACCAAGCAGAGCAGAGTCATTATCCCAGCTAGACAAGTAAGCTGGAGGGCAGCAAGGATAAATACCTGAGGAAGTTTGCTACCAAGGATAAAGCCAGCATTAGGGCATACGGGCCTTGGGAATTGAGACAGCCAGGAGTTCTGAGGAATAGTGCAGCCTGGTCTGTAAGTGTTGTTTTACCCTCTGAGTATCTTGCAAAGAACATTGTACCTGCCATATATTTAAAAAAAAAAAACTGCTTATTACTACTGCTGTACCTGGAACTTTACAAAAGACTGTATAAAGTTAACCGTTTCCAGTAAATAAAGTTTTGGTTCACCACAACAACGTGTTCCTCACTTATTACTACTGTAAATCGGTGTGCCACCATTACAGGCACTGGCGTCACGAATCTTAAAGGGACCTTGCCCCCAACACATTAAACATCTGCAACATCCAGGGCACCTCACCCAACATCAGGCCTGGTCCCTATATACTGAGAGTGCCCCAGAGGACTCCTGTGTCAGCCTCTCCATCACTGCTCTACGCCTGCCCAGTGTCCCCCTACAAACTGAGTAACTCAGAGCAACCCTCGTATGCCTATTAACCGTGTTCATATTGCAATACCCTGCAGGTCGCCGTACAGTACTGTCAAATTCAGTTATTAAACAAACACCCGTTTGGGCAAAAAACTATTTTGTTGGCAGCCTTTGCTGCAGATGTCATTGTGAGATACCGCCTTTACATACTGTCTTTTTATTCAGTTATTTGAAATAAAGCCATTTTGGGCACAATTCTTTAATAGCGTCCTAGTGTGGTTAAGGGCGTGTGAGATACACCCTTTAAATACAGGGGTTCTATTCAGGTATTTGAAATACCGCCATTTGGTGCACAAATCTTTAATTGAGGCCTAATGTGGGTCAGGCAGTGTGAGATACACCCTGTATATACAGAGCTTATATTCTTCTATTAATAAAAAAAACTTTTTGGGGCATAATACACAAATTTTCAGGCCTTGCAGCATCAACACGTTTGAAATTCCTTTAAAATACAGGTGTTTTATTCAGGTAATTGAAATACAGACATTTTTGGCAAACAAATTTAATTGAGGCCTAGTCTGGTTCAGGGTGTGTGAGATACACCCTTTAAATATAAGGGTTTTATTCAGGTATTTGAAATACAGCCATTTTTGGCAAACAAATTTAATTGAGGCCTAGTCTGGTTTAGGGTGTGTGATATACACCTTTAAATACAGTGGTTTTATTCTACTATTAACTAAACACCCAAAATCTTTAATTTTGGCCTAGTCTGCATCTGTACATGTGAGATACACCCTTTAGATAGTGTGGTTCTATTCCATTTAGGGCAAGATCCTAAATTAGAGAAATATGAGGAGCGCGTCAAATAAGGGATGTGGCCAAGGTCGTGGTGCTGCTGGTGGAGCTCCTGTTGCAGGGAGAGGACATGGTCTATCTGTGCCAGCTACACGCACAAGTGAAACCCCTTTCTCAGGTGCTAGTAGGCGACAGAACCTGCAGTGGTATTTGTTCGGGCCTAATGCAGCTCTACGAATGGTGAGGCCTGAACAAGTACAGGCGATAGTAGATTGGGTTGCTGACAGTGGCTCCAGTTCCTTCACATTGTCTCCCACCCAGTCTCATGCTGAAAGACTACAGTTGGCACCTGCAGCCGATGTCCATCAGTCTTTCACCTCACCCCCTTGCAAATCAGCCAAGCAGTCTGAGCCCCAAGTCATGCAGCAGTCTCTTCTGCTTTTTGATGACTCTGTTAGCAGGGTTTCCCAGAGCCATACACCTAGCCCTGCCCCAGAAGTGGAAGAGATAGAGTGCACCGATGCCCAACCACTTATCTTTCAAGATGAGTACATGGGAGGACCATCGCAGCACGCCTCGGATGATGATGAAACATAGGTGCTAACTGTTGGGGCTTTCGAAAGTGTGCAGACAGACAAGGATGGCCGGGGTGAAGACTGGGTAGAAGATGATGTGGAGGACGATGAGGTCCTCGACCCCACATGGGATCAAGGTCATGCAAGTGACCTATGTAGTTTGGATGAAGAGGCGGTGGTCGCACAGAGCCACCAGCACAGCAGAAGAGGGAGCAGGGTGCAAAAGCGGAGCAGCCGTCCTCTAGACAGTACGCCTGCTACTGCCCACCGCAGCAAGGGAACGAGCACACCAAAGCCAGCTCCAACGAGCCACCAAAGCCAGCTCCAGGTTCTTACCCTGCTGCTGCTCGCCTGTCAGTGCTGCAGCATAACTTCGGCCTTCGCGCTCACTGCCTCACATGCGACATGCCCACAAGGTGGAACTCCACCTTGCACATGCTGTCCAGACTGTGCGAGCAGCAGCAGGCGATAGTGGAGTTTCAGCTGCAGCAGCACGGGTGAGTCGCTCGGCGGAACAGCACCACTTCACCACCAATGACTGGGCCTCCATGCGATACCTGTGTTACTTGTTGCACTGTTTTGAGTACTCCACCAACATGGCCAGTGCCGATTACGCCGTTCTCAGCGTAACTATCCCACTTCTATGCCTCCTTGAAAAAACGCGGGATCATTTCGTAGGGTTTCCAGCCAGTCATTCACAAGTGGCTCCGAGGATGGGTTCCTGCACCCACAAACGCCAGGTACACAATTGTCCAGCCAGGGCACAGTTCTGGAGGATGACGAGGTGGAGGATGAGGAGGAGGAGATGGAGGATGAGGAACCATGTTTACAGCAGGGTGGCACCCAGACCAGCTCATGGCCATCACTGGTGCGTGGCTGGGGGGATACAGAGGACACAGACGATACAGCTCCCACAGAGGACAGCTTTTCGTTGCCTCTGGGCAGCCTGGCACACATGAGCGATTACATGCTGCAGTGTCTCCGCAATGACCGCCGAGTTGCCCACATTCTAACTTGTGCTGATTACTGGGTGGCCACGCTACTGGATCCCTGTTACAAGGACAGCGTACCGTCCTTAATTCCGTCACTGGAGCGTGATCGTAAGATGCGCGAGTACAAGCGCACGCTGGTAGACGCGCTGCTAGTGGCATTCCCACCTGACAGCGTGGGCACAGTGGAAGCACAAGGCGAAAGCAGAGAATGAGGAAGAGGTAGCCAACGCAGCTGGGGCACGCCAGCACCTCAGAAGGCAGGGTTAGCATGGCCGAAATGTGGAAAAGCTTTGTCAGCACCCCACAACAAACAGCACCACCAGCTGATATAGAACGTCTTAGCAGGAGGCAGCATTTCACCAACATGGTGGAGCAGTATGTGTGCACACGCCTACATGTACTGAATGACGGGTCTGCCCCCTTCAACTTCTGGGTCTCCAAATTGGGCACATGGCCTGAGCTTGCCCTTTATGCCTTGGAGGTGCTGGACTGCCCTGCAGCCAGTGTATTATCTGAACGTGTGTTTAGCACAGCAGGAGGGCGTCATCACAGACAAGCGCAGCCGCCTTTCCACAGCCAATGTGGACAAGCTCACGTTCATTAAAATGAACCAGGCATGGATCCCATAGGACTTGTCCATATCTTGTGCAGAATAGACATGTATACCGGCACTAACCAGCCATTGTTATACTGCAGCGCAATTGCTCATTCTTGTATTTTGGATATTTCACACTCTTTTGGTGTGTACCCTAATTAAAAAAAATAAAATTAAAACAAAAAACCTGTGTTGGCTACCTCGTCCTCCTCCACAACCGCTTCCACCTACACCGCTACGTCCACCGCCTTCTCAAACTCCTACTCCATATGGAACTCCACCTCATAAATCTAATTCTTAATTTTTTATTTGTACCTATTTTATTTTATGTCATTTCACTACTTTGTCAGTTACATTTTTGGGTGAAATTCACCAATTTTTGGGTGTGAAGTACCACTGCTATACCTAGTAGACAGGTTAAAAAAAAAATAATTTGTCAGTTACATTTTCAGTTAAAATTCAACAATTTTTGGGTGTAATGTACCACTGATATACCTAGTAGACAGGTTAAAAAAAAAAATATTGTCAGTTACATTTTCTGGTGAAATTAACCAATTTTTCGGTGTGATGTACCACTGCTATACCGAGTAGACAGGTAAAAAAAATGAACATTGTCTTTTGAGGAAATTCACAAATGTTTGGGTGTAATATACCCCTCCTCTACCAAGTAGACAGGTTAATAAATTTCAATCATTTTTCTGTTACATTCTTGAGTTGACATTATACAATTTTAGACGTGAATAAACCCTGCTCTGCATAGGTGACAGGGAATAAAATTTAAGAAATTCTTCTTTAACCGCCTCACGACCGTCTAACGAAGGGATGCTTCTTGCGGGCGGCCGGGTTATTCCTGCTTGACGCGCCGGCGCATCATCTCGCGAGATGTGAGATTTCCTGTGAACGCGCGCTCACAGGAGCGGGCGTTCACAGGATCGCAAGGTAAACGAGTTGATCTACAGCCTGCCAGCGGTGATCATTCGCTGGCAGGCTGTAGAAGCGATTTTTTTAACCCTAAAAAAGTATATTAGACGCTGTTTTGTTAACAGCGTCTAATATACATGCTACCTGGTCCTCTGGTGGTCCCTTTTGCTTGGATCGACCACCAGAGGACACAGGCAGCTCTGTAAGTAGTACCAATCACCACACTACACTACACCCCCTGTCACTTATTAACCCCTTATTAACCCCTGATCACCCCATATAGACTCCCTGATCACCCCCCTGTCATTGATCACCCCCCTGTAAGGCTCCATTCAGACGTCCGTATGTGTTTTGCGGATCCTCGGATGCACAAAACACGGACACCGGCAATGTGCTTTCCGCATTTTGCAGATCCGCACATTGCCAGAACTGTATAGAAAATGCCTTTTCTTGTCAGCAATTGCGGACAAAAATAGGACATGTTCTATAGGCTCTACAAAAAACGCAGTGTTCGCCCGATCAGACCTGATCTTGTGCGCACACTTTCGTTCAGTCCGCCCCACCGCAGTGACAGAATTTTTTTTTCTGATCACTGCAAAAACCCCGTAAAATTGAAATGCGTATAAATGCCCTGTGAAATCCTAAAGGTACTCATTAGAATTTGGGCCCCTTTGCGCATCTTTGCTGCAAAAAAGTGTCACACGTGGTATCGCCGTACTCAGGAGAAGTAGGGCAATGTGTTTTGGGGTGTATTTTTACATATACCCATGCTGGGTGAGAGAAATATCTCTGTAAATTGACAACTTTGTATAAAAAAATGTAAAAAGTTGTCATTTACAGAGATATTTCTCACACACAGTATGGGTATATGTAAAAATACACCCCAAAACACATTGTACTACTTCTCCTGAATACGGCGATACCACATGTGTGACACTTTTTTGCAGCCTAGGTGCGCAAAGGGGCCCAAATTTCAATAAGTACCTTTTAGGAGGGCATTTTTAGACATTTGGATTCCAGACTTCTTCTCACGCTTTAGGGCCCCTAAAATGCCAGGGCAGTATAAATACCCCACATGTGACCCCATTTTGGAAAGAAGACACCCCAAGGTATTCCGTGAGGGGCATGGCGAGTTCATGTAAAATTTTATTTTTTGTCACAAGTTAGTGGAATATGAGAAGTGGTCTGGTCATTAAGGGGGTTTAAGCTAGGGGAGCTGAAGTGGTTAACTGATGTGCGCCACCTCCATTGATTCAATGCTTAAACTTTAACAAGTTGTACCACATTTGCGCTTCAATAATTTGTCCCACATTTCCGCTTTACTCCTTTGGCCCACATTTGGGCTTCTGTAATTTGTACCACATTTGCGCTTTAACAGCTTTTCCCACATTTCTGCTTTACTCTTCTGGCCCACATTTGGGCTTCTGTAATTTGTCCAAAATTTTCGCCTCAATAATTTTTCCCATAATTCAGCTTTACTCTTCTGGCCCACATTTGGGCTTCTGCAATGTGTCCTACATTTGCAATTTAACAGTTTTTACCACATTTCCGTTCGATCCCAAAATAAATTTATAAATTTATCTCCCTTAAATTTGGTCTATTTTTCTCACGCTCCCTCTTTGGCGTGGAACCCTGATTCGCCGATAACCGCCATGAACATGGTAGGCTCAGAAGAGAACATCGAAAGTTGATAGAGAAGATATCCAAATGGATGTCAGATGTCACTGGGGCACCTCTACATAGGTGACAGGAACATAAATTTAAAAAAATCGTCAATTACATTGTCAGGTGACATTTTTAAAATTTTGCCGGATAGAAACCCCTGCTCTGCATAGTTGACAGGGAATAAAATTTTATAAGTTCTTCAGTAATTAATGCACGCCACATCCTTTCATTCAATGCTTAAACTTTAAAAAGTTGTCACACTTTTATGCTTTAATAATTTGTCCCATAATCCAACTCTATAATTTTAAATTTGAAAAAATTAATCCTCCCTTGGATGTGGTCTCTCTTTCTCACGCTCCCTCTCTGGCGTGGAACCCTGATTCCCCACCACCCGTGATCACCATGGTAGGCGCAGAAAAGAGCATCCAAAGTTGATAGAGCAGATATTAAATTGGATCGTGAACATCACGGGGACATGCGACATGGTGGGGCAGTAAGTGTGCACACGCCTACATGAACGGACTGGCAGGGGTCAGCCCTGCAACTTCTGGGTCTCCAAATTGGACACATGGCCTGAGCTTGCCATTTACCCCTTGGTGGTGCTGGCCTGCCCTGCAGCCAGTGTATTGTCTGAACGTGTGTTTAGCACGACTGCAGGGGGTTATCACAGGTTATATTTCCCAATGTTTAGGGGTGTACCCTAATAAAAAAATAAAAATTCAAACCAAAAAGCAGTGTAGGCTACCTCCTCCTCCTCCACCTCCGCTTCCACCTACATCGCCACATCCACTGCCTCCTCAACCTCCTACTCCATATGGACCTCGTCCTCCTAGATCAAGATTATTATTTGTTATTTTTACGTATTTTATGTTATTTAAAGTAATTTCCCTATCCACATATGTTTGCAGAGCACTTGCCATGCTCTTAACCACATTTTGATGCCATTTGCAGCCCTCTAGCCCTTTCCATGACATTTTTACAGCCATTTTAGTGCTCAAAAGTTCGGGTCCCTATTGACTTCAATGGGGTTCGGGTTCGGGGTCAAGTTCGGGTCCCGAACTCAAACTTTTTTCTGAAGTTCGGCCGAACCTGTCGAACCCGAACATCCAGGTGTCCGCTCAACTCTACTTATCTCCCAAATTTTCATGCCAAATGAAAGGTAAGAAAGGATACCTTTTGATTATCTTTCCTTTTGCAAGGTCCTATATGGACCTATTGCATGTAAATCTGCTACAGTTTTGACAGTTTTTTTTTACCCCATGTAACAGTCCTTAAAAATTATGTAAAAATTTTACTGTACAGGCTGGTATGGTTCTGAGGATATCAAACATGTGTTTATTATTTTATTTCTTTATATCTATAAAATATTATTGTATACATTTTTTAATCCCACGTGGGATACTTAAAGGCTATGTACACCTTTGGGGCAATTTTTTTTATTACTGCATTGTATTTATTTAGAGCTAAAAAAAAAATTCAGTTGGTCTTTATTAACAGTATGGAATCCTTTTTTGTGAACAGAGCTGACATGCTCTGCAAGCTGCCTGTGGATATTTTGTCCTTTCTGTCATCTGAGGAGCAGACAGACTTCTTATCTGTGCTCTCTTACATCATAAACACTCATTATAGCTCAATCCTTATCTTACTGATAAAAATGTGGCTTAAAGGGACACTGACAGGCCATATAAACATATTTAGTTATTCCTATGCAGTCATAGATCTATTAAAGTATATTGTTCCAATGATATAAGAGTACCCCCTGTCCGCATTGTAAACCATGTAAAAACAACTTTCTATTGATTTGTCAATCACATTTCTTTATGCCCAAGGGGCGTTTTTTCACATGTCTTTATGCCCAAGGGGCGTTTTTTTCCCCTACCTTCGCGCCCAGCCTTGCCTCAACTGTCGATTCCTAGCGCCGCCCAGCTCATTATTATTCACTGCGCTTGGCGGCTCTTCCATTCCCCGATCCTGTCAGTTGCCGCGCATGCCCGATAGATACTTATGGGCATCGGCCTCAATCGGACCATCTGCGCATGCGCCGGCACCCTCCGAAGCCTGTAATTGAATCCAGCGCTCTTTTCTCGAAGACCCCAAAACATTGGTAAATGGAAAAGAGAACGCAAAGAGAAAGTGCGCTGTAGTATAACAATGGCTGGGTGTGGCCGGTATATTTGTCTATTCGGCACTAGGTACGGACAAGTCCTGTGTAGTGTTGATCGAGCATGCTCGGACGAACACCAGTTTGGCTTGAGCATCTCGATGCTCAGCACATGGCGGTATTCGGTCGAATACCGCATATGCTCGAGTCTCCTCCCCGCACATTTGTACATAAACATGCAGGTAAGTACTGCCCTTCAATGTAATGTGGTAGCCATCTTGGTTACTGGCATTACAGTGATTGGCTGACCGGAACGGGTCATCGGATGCTATATAGCACCTGATGACAATTGTTTGGCTCAGTGTTAGGCCTCTTGCACTTTTTTGTTCCGTTTACGTTCCATTTTTTGCGTTCCGTATATGAACCGTATACGAAACCATTCATTTCAATGGATCGGCAAAAAAAAAAACAGAAGGTATTCCGTATGCCTTCCGTTTCCGTATTACTGTTTTTCCGTTCCGTTCAAAGATAGAACATGTCCTATTATTGTCCGCATAATGGTCAAGGATAGTACTGTTCTATCAGGGGCCAGCTGTTTCTTATTGCAAAAAACGGAATGCACACTGACATCATCCGCATTTTCTGCAGATCCGTTTTATGATAATGGGAAAATACAGAAAAAGCCATACGGTTGTGTGCAAGAGGCCTTAGTCAGGGAGAGCTGTGCTGAGGAAGGGAAAGATAGAAAAACTTGTCAGAGACCCAAAAGTCCTTTTAAGGACTATTGTTGTGTGTGGCAGCAGCAATATATATTTTTAGCGCAACCTGCGCTAAATTGCTAGAACTTTACAGACCCAAAAGTCCTTTTAAGGACTGTTGTGTGTGGCAGCAATATCTATGTTTAGCGCATCCTCCGCTAATTAGTGTGCAATAGTTAGGCCGCTGGGGACAGTGACATTATCTGCGATACATCTCCTGTGTAACGTGTGAATATCTGTGACATCCAGTGTACTTCTTCCGTAGACTGTGTCCACTGCGGACAGTGACATTACCTGCGCTACATCTCCTGTATAACATTTGCTTATCCGAAATATCAGTGACATTCAGTTAAATTTTTTTGCTGCTGGTAGCAGCGACATTACCTGTGCTACATCTCCTGTGTAACGTTAGCGCATATGAAATATCAGTGACATTCAGTGTAATTCTTTTCGCCGCTGGTGACAGCGACATTATCTGCGCTAGATCTCCTGTGTAACGTGTACTCAGCCTAAAAATATCTGTGACATCCAGTGTACTTTTTCTGTAGATGGTGTCCGCTGCGGACAATTACATTGCCTGCGCTAAATCTCCTGTACAACGTTTGCGTATCCGAAATATCAGTCACATTCAGTCAAATTTTTTTGCTGCTGGTGGCAGCGACATTACCTGCGCTACATCTCCTGTATAAGGTTAGCACATCCGAAATATCAGTGACATTCAGTGTAATTTGTCTTGCCGCTGCTGACAGCGACATTATCTGCGCTACATTTCCTGTGTAACATAAAAACATAGTATATAAGGCGGAAAAAAGACATCCGTCCATCCAGTTTGATCCAGAGGAAGGTGAAAAACCTCTGTGAGGTATAAGCCAATTTTCCCCACTTAAGTGGGGGGGGGGGGGGATTCCTTCCCGACTCCAATAGGGCAATCAGAATAACTCCCTGGATCAACGACCCCTCTCCAGTAGCTGTAGCCTGTAATATTATTACACTCCAGATATACATCCAGGCCCCTCTTGAACTCTTTTATTGTACTCACCATCACCACCTCCTCAAGCAGAGAGTTCCATAGTCTCACTGTTCTTACCGTAAAGAATCCTCTTCTATGTTTGTGTACAAACCTTCTTTCCTCCAGACGTAGAGGATGTCCCCTCGTCACAGTCACAGTCCAGGGGATAAATAAATGATGGGAGAGATCTCTGTACTGCCCCCTGATATATTTATACATAGTAATTAAATCTAATTAGGCTAAAAATATCTGTGACATCCAGTGTAATTTTTCTGTAGCCAGTGTCTTCTGCGGACAGTTAGATTACCTGTGCTACACCTCCTGTATAACGTTTGCGCATCCGAAATATCAGTGACATTCAGTCTAATTTTTTTGCTGCTGGTGGCAGCGACATTACCTGCACTACATCTCCTTTATAACGTTAGCACATCCGAAATATCAGTGACATTCCCTGTAATTTTATATTAGCCGCTGCTGACATCAGCGACATTATCTGTGCTACATTTACTGTGTAATGTGTGCGCATCCCAAAAATATCTGTGACATCCAGTGTACTTTATCTGTAGATGGTGTCCTCTGTGGACAGTTTCATTACCTGCGCTACATCTCCTGTATAACGTTTGCGTATCCGAAATATCAGTAAAATTCTGTCACTTTTTTTGCTGCTGGTGGCACAGGTGCTACCGACGCCAAGGATTGTGGGCCCTAATTCAATTAGGGTTTCTGCCACCACCTACGTTAGTGGCTCCATCCCCCACTTCTCCTCCTCCGCCTCATCCTCCACTTCCACCTCAGAATTATCCTCTTGCAGCACCAGTCAGCCATCAGTCAGTAGCTGGAATGCTACTGTGCAATGCGTAGCACTGCAGTGGGGAAGCATCAACAGGCCGAGCTTATCTGCTTAGGTGACAAATAGCACACCGCCGCATAGCTGTGGCAGGGGATAGGAGACCAGACTGAGCTGTGGCTCTCGCTACTCAACCTACAACCAGGCATGGTTGTGTCTGATAATGGCCGTAACTTGGTGGCAGCTTTGTAGCTCGGCAAGCTCACACACATCCCATGCCTAGCCCATGTCTTCAACTTAGTGGTTCAGTGGTTTCTCAAAACCTACCCCAATTTGCCTTAGCTACTGCTGGTGAAGGTGCGCCTCGTGTGTGCCCATTTCCGCAAGTCATTGACAGCTTCCGCCGGTCTGTCAATGCTGCAGCAGCACTTACAATTGCCATCTCACCGACTGTTGTGCGATGTGAGCATGTGCTGGAACTCCATGATCCACATGTTGGCTTTGTAAGCAGCAGAGGGCAGTAGTGGAATACCAGCTGCAATATGGTCGTTGCCTTTCCAGTCAGCTTTCGCTATTCACAAGCAAGGAGTGGGCATGGATGTATGACATCTGTGAGGTTTTAAGAAACTTTGAGGAATCAACACAGATGGCGAGCAGCAATAACGCTATTATCAGCGTCACCATCCTACTTCTGTGTCTACTCAAACGCTCGCTGCTCACAATTAAGGCCGAC
This sequence comes from Bufo gargarizans, assembly GCF_014858855.1. NCBI lineage: Eukaryota > Metazoa > Chordata > Amphibia > Anura > Bufonidae > Bufo > Bufo gargarizans. Next base: position 343,487 of record NW_025334629.1, on the reverse strand, counting down.
GCTTTGCATGTAGAAAAGGTGGAAATGGGGGAAGACATCACACAGGGTGATCGCCAGACCACCCTCAGTTCGTCTTCTCATCGCAAATTGGATGAGGAGGAGCAGGAGACGGTTGCCTCCGCTACAGAGGGCAGTACCCATGGAAGTTAAATTCCATTGGTTCTGCGTGGATGGGCAGAAGAGCGTGGATGGGCAGAAGAGGATGAGGAGATTGAGGGTCATCCTCCTGATGACGACAGCGAAGTCTTCCCAGTTAGGACTCTGGCACACATGGCTGACTTTATGTTAGGCTGCCTTTCCCGTTACCTGCGCGTTTTACGCATTTTGGACAACACCGATTACTGGTTGTTCACCCTTCTCGATCCCCGCTACAAAGAGAACTTCTCATCTCTCATTCCTGTGGTGGAGAGGACGAGCAAAATGGTTCAATACTAGAAGGTCCTTGTGGAAAAATTGCTCCAAAAATTTCCAGTTGACAACTCTGGCAGCAGAGTACGTAGTTCCTTGGGCAACCGAGGAGAGGAGACGAGGGGAACACACAACAGTACCAACAGAGGTAAGACAACACTCTCCAAGGCCTGGGACAGTTTCATGACACCCCACCAGCACCCTCACCCTGATGCATGGTCACAAGGAGAGAAAGACAGAGCCACAGGGGTATAGTGGTTGAGTGAGTGTACTAGTGATGAGGTGCCGGGGATAGTTGTACTCACAGTTAAGTTGTCCCCTGGGGCCGGCGTGCAGTGGATGGGAAGACAGCACTAAATCCTCCAGGGCACGCTCAATTGCAGGGAACACCAGCTAGATGGAAGTTGAGGTGCCCTTGATGGTGTAGGTGTTTAGGGTGCTTTGGTGGCTGGGCTCTGGTGTTCGTGATGAAGAGTTAGTTGTTGAGAACATTTACTTGAATCAATAGTCTGAAGGCAGATTTTACAGTCCATCAATAAAGTGCATTCATATGGCACCAGTAATGATTCAGAAGTTAAGGTAATTGTAATCCTTATATCAGTTTTATGCAATTGTCAATGGAGGGATTTTCTAATGCTGTTACTTGACAGGAAAAGACTGAGTATATTTACTTTAAGTCCCAACTATAGTATTCTGGTACTAAATATGCTGTTTTCTACTTATCTTGAACTATCTAATAAGGGCATTCTCCCTCGTGGCAGGCATCAGTCTTCTGCTACATTATTTGCAGGATGCTCTCCTGAAGGATTCAGGTTTTTAGGTATCCACTATATCCCGGAAGGCTTCTAGTAAATAAGGACAATTCTGCGCACTAATTATCCATTCATGTCCTTGCACTTGGAAAGTTACTCTCAGGTACTTGTGCTGAAGAGGTCCATAAGCTAGATTCAGCTGTAACCCTCACTAGGCTTGCTTCATATTTAGACATAGACATATGGTCTTGTGCTTGGCTTCTATAGATAAATGTTCGCTGTACACCCTTAACCTGGCCATGACCAAGGGGTAGGAATAGGAATAGCAGACTACATGGTGGACGATGCCTGTTTCTCTCCTCCATACACTCTCCTCTGATACACACTCTGTACAAACTAACTTCACTTCCTGTTAACTCTCCTCTAAGATAGCACACCCCAACTATATATATTATGTGGTGCCAGCACCACCTAGGGGTGAATGGGTAAAATGACATTGCCAGCCTGATAATAGGAAATACCATACAATGCAAATAAATACTTAAATAAGCAGATGTTTAAAGTTCCCTATTTACACACAGATGTGGGACACTGCATTCCTCTCCTCATTCTCCAGAACTGTGTCCTGGCTGGACAGTTGTGTATCTGGACTCTGTTGGTGCAGGAACCCACCCTCTGAGCCCCTTGTGGATAACTGGCCTGATAACCGTGGAAATGATCCCTCTTCCTCCTCCTCTTCTTCTTGTGCCACATCCTCTCCCATCATCGCCCAAAGTTTTTTTTTTAAGGAGACAGCTCCTGTGCGATGTGTGGGTTTCCCCCAAACAGATGAGTTTCAAAACAGCCTGCTGTCGTTTCCCCTGGCTGTGCTGAAGTTGGTGGTGCAGGTGTTACGCTGACCGGATGAGGAGGTGGTAGAGGAGGAAGCGGAGCACAAGGAGTAGGCAACAGGAGGCAATGAGAAACGTCCTGCAATCCTTGGTGGCAGAAGGACATGCGCCAAACTACTATCCGCCTCCGGCCTAGCCGCCACTGCATTTACCCAGTGTGCAGTTAGGGAGATATAACGCCCCTGCCCGTGCTTACTGGTTCACGTATCGGTAGTTATGTGGACCTTGCCACAGATGGTGTTGAGCAGTGCACACCTGATTTTGTCCTTCACTTGGCTGTACAGGGCAGGAATGGCTCGCCTGGAAAAGTAGTGGTGGCTGGGAACCACATACTGTGGGACAGCCACCGCCATAAGGTTTTTAAAAGTCTCCGTCTTCACCAAACGGAATGACAGCATTTCAAAGTCCAGGAATTTTGAAATGCTGGCATTCAGGGCCAGGGATCGCGTTTGGGTAGGGGGGTACTTCCTCTTTTTCTCCAGTGTTCTCCAGGATGGTCAGCTGAATGCTTCCATGGGACAGTGTGGAGATGCTTGGTGATGGTGATGGTGGTGAAGGTGGTGGTGTTGCTGCCACATCCTCTGTTTGAGGGGTGTCAGGTGCCACTGTCACTCCAGAGGGGGAGGAAGAGGCCGAGACTGCAGCAGAAGAGGGAGCAGGAGGAGCCTGAGATCTTTCGTGGTTTTTGAGGTGTGTACTCCACTGCAGCTTGTGTTTTGCATTTAGATGCCTGGTCATGCAGGTGGTGCTCAGGTTGAGAACATTTATGCATCGCTTCAGGCACCGATTGCACAGCGTGCAAACCACTCGCGTCTTGTGGTCAGCACATTGTCTGAAGAACTGCCACGTCAGGGAACTCCTTGGAGCTGGCTTTGGCGTGCTCAGTACCTGGGTGCGTTGGGCAGTAGCAGGTGTACTGGCTAGGGGAAGGGCCACTCTGCTTCTGCACCCTGCTCCCTCTTTTGCTGTGCAGCTGGCGCTGTGTGACCACCACCTCTTCCTCCGAACTGCACTCATCACTCACAAGACCTTGATTCCATGTGGGGTCTAGGACCTCATCATCCTCCACATCATCTTCCACCCACTCCTCACCCCTGCCCTCCTTGTCGGTCTGCACACTGAAGAAAGCTGCAGCAGTTGGCACCTGTGTTCTGAGGTGGTCCTCCCATGTCCACATCCTGAAACATAAGTGGTTGGGCATCAGTGCATTTAAAGGGGTTGTCCAGGTTCAGAGCTGAACCTGGACAGCCCTCCATTTTCCCCCTGGCAGCCCCCCTGACATGAGCATCGGAGCAGTTCATGCTCCGATGCTCTCCTTTGCCCTGCGCTAAATCGCGCAGGGCAAAGGCATTTTCTGAGTTCCGGTGACGTACCGGGGCTCTCTATGGGGCTGACAGGAACCCCGGTGACGTCACCGGCACTGATGGGCGGGATTTGGCTCTGCCCTAGCCAGTAAAACGGCTAGGGCAGAGCTAAAGCCCGCCCCTCAGAGCCGGTGACGTCACCGAACACACTGCTGGGCGGAAGTTACCGCCCGGCAGTGTGTTATTGTAAACACAAGAGCCTGTGCCCTGCGCGATCTAGCGCAGGGCACGGGAGCGCATCGGAGCATGAGATGCTCCGATGCCAGGCTCAGGAGGGCTGCCGGGGTGAAAATAAGGGTATGTCCGGGTTCAGCTCTGAACCCGGACAACCCCTTTAATCTCTTCCACTTCTGGGGCAGGGCTAGGTGGATGGCCCACGGAAATCCTGCCAGCAGAGTCATCAAAAAGCATAAGAGACTGCTGCATGACTTGGGGCTCAGACTGCTTGCCTGATTTGCAAGGGGGTGAGGTAAAAGACAGATGCCCATGGGCTGCAGGTGCCAACTTTTCGCTTTCAGCAGGGGACCAGGTGGGAGACAATGTGAAGGAACTGGAGGCACTGTCACCTCTACTTTTTCTGGCCTCACCATTCGTACACCGGTATTTGGGCCTACAAAATAACGATGAACGTTCTTTCGCCTACGTGTACCTGAGGAAGGTGTTTCATTTAGGCGTTTAGCTGGCTTAGATCGACCACATCCTCTCCCTGCAGCAGGAGCTCCACCAACACCAGCAGCACCACGACCAGGGCCACGTCCCTTATTGCACCTTGCAGTGCAGGTGTACCTCACACCAAAAATGGGTATATGTCACCCCCCGAACTAACAGACGGATAAAAAATTTCCCTGTTACGGATGCAGTGCAGGTGTACCTCACACCAAAAATGGGTATATATCACCCAATGAACTAACAGACAGATTAAATATATTAGTTTCCCTGTGACGGATGCAGTGCAGGTCTACCTCACACCAAAAATGCTGATATGTCACCCCCGAACTAACAGACGGATTAAATATATTAATTTCTCTGTCACGGATGCAGTGCAGGTACCTCACACCAAAAATGGGTATATGTCACCCACTGAACTAACAGACAGATTGTGTCAGGGGTACAAAGATGGTGCATTGCACCCACAAAAAAATCGCTATAGGTCACCAAGGGAATTAACAGCCAGATTAATTATTAGATTTCTGTGTAAGGGGTGCAAAGATGGTGCATTGCACCCACATAAGATCGCTATAGGTCACCCACAGAATTAACAGCCAGATTAATTATTATATTTCTGTGTCATGGGTGCAAAGCTGGTGTATTGCACCCACAGAAAAATCACTATAGGTCACCCACAGAATAAACAGCCAGATGAGATTCCTAACACTCTCCCTCACTTCAGCTGCCTGCTTCCTGTCCCTGCACTACTCAGAGCTGATGGGCGGTGCTACATGTGATCCAGCTTGTATAGAGGCTGGGTCACATGATGCAACGGCCAATCACAGCCATGCCATTACTAGGCATGGCTGTGATGGCTTCTAAGTGCCCACAGCTTAAAAGCTTGTTGATTGGCTGCCCTGCAGCCCTTCAACAAGCTTTATGAAATGCCCATACACCAAACTCAAACCCGAACGTTTGCTGCAAAGTTCGGGTTTGGGTCCGGGTACCCGAACTTGCAAAGTTTCGGGTTCGCTCAACACTATTTATTACCTCTTAGTAGTTTAGAAATAAGGGTAAAACTGGTGCAAAGTCAAAGTGAAAGTACCAGTCACGCAGTTAGAAAATTAGTTTGTGACTGAACAGCTCAATATTTTTAATAAAGGCCAATAGAAAATATGACTTTTAGTCAAAAATAAGTTAAATGCGATCATAAAAAAATATTGACTCCAAAAGGTGTACATAGCCTTTAAAGGGGTTGTCCGGGTTCAGAGCATAACCCGGACATACCTCCATTTTAACCCAGACCGCCCCCCTGACTTGAGCATTGGAGCAGTTCATGCTCCGATGCTTTCCTTTGCCCTGCGCTAAATCGCGTTTTCAAGAGTTCCAGTGACGAACCGTGCTCGCCATGGGGCTGCCAGGAAGCCCAGTGATTTCACCGGCACTGATGGGCGGGATTTAGTGCGAGCTGCGATGTCTGTGACCGGCCGGGCACTCCTCCTACTGGTAAGTGACAGGTCTGTGCTATAGGCAATGCGCCGCACAGACCTGTCACTTACCAGTAGGAGGAGCTCCCAGCCGGTCACAGACATCGCAGGTAAGTATAATGCTTCTATTTATTGCTAAGTAACCATGGCAGCCAAGACTGCAATAGCATCTTGGCTGCCATGGTAACCGATCGGAGCCCCAGCGATTAAACTGGGACTCCGATCGGAACTCTCCGCTGCCACCAATGATGGGGGGGGGGGGGTGATTTTAATTAGGGGGGGGGAAGAGGGGAGGCCGCACTGGTCACATTTAGTACTGGGAATCTGCACTGGCCACCAATGAATATAGAGGGAGGGGGGCCGCACTGGTCACATTTAATACAGGGGAGGGAGGGGGGCCGCACTGGCCACCAATGAATATAGAGGGAGGGGGGCCACACTGGCCACCAATGAATATAGAGGGAGGGGGGCCGCACTGGTCACATTTAATACAGGGGAGGGAGGGGGTCTGCCCCCTCCTGCCTGGCAGCACCTAATCTCTTACAGGGGGCTATAATTCGCACAATAATTGTGCGGATCACAGCCCCCTGTAAGAGATTGGGTGCTGCCAGGCAGCAGGGGGCAGTCATGTACACAGTTCTGAACGGTAAGCGTTTCCATTATAGGAGTGGATCCGTCTGTGCAGACACCAGACACATCCGTTCCAAACGCAAGTGTGAAAGTAGCCTTATTTCCTATCTACAGAATAGGAGATATCTATTTGACCCCTATGATCACCAGAATTGGGACCCTGTACTCTGCGTTGCACCTACAGGTGGAGCATGTGCACCATTGTTCCTTTCATCTTTATGGTAATTCTTGAAGCAGCTGAGTACTGTACACATCTATCTCCAGACCTCTAATACTGATGAACAGAGCGGCACAAGCGGCAGAGCGCATGCTCAACTTGCCTCTCCATTCATTTCAGGAGGCCGAAAGGTACGGGATCCCAGTTATGATCAGTGGCGTCTCACTGATCGATTAGCTATACCCTTTCCTGTGGATAGGAAACAACTTTCAACCATGAAAAGGCAGTGCAACCTGCAGTCAGCATGTTATAGAGAAAAATGAGCTAAGCAGCATTAATGGGACAAGCAGTTGTAATTACACTGCACCGCCACTGTGTGGAAGACTTGTGTGCAGTAAAACTTTGAAGAGGACGCAGCACTTGCACAAGCACCGTGACCTCTTCAAATAGCTGATAGGCAGGGGTCTTACATCCACCGATCTGATATTGATGACCTATCCTTAGTATAAGGGTGCATTCACATGACCTTATAAATGGATCCGCACCCGTTCCGCAATTTTGCAGAACGAGTGCGGACCCATTAATTTCAATGGGGCCGCAAAAGATGCGTACAGCACACTGTGTGCTCTCTGCATCCGTTGTTCTGTTCCGCTGCACCGCAAAAAATATAGAGCATATCCTATTCTTGTCCGCGGTTGCAGAGAAGAATAGCCATTCTCTAAATGGTGCCGGCCATGTGTGATCCGCAAAATGCGGAACGCACACAGCCGGTATCCGTGTTTTGCGGATCCGCAAAACACTTACGGTCGTGTGAATGCACCCTAATTCATCAGTGTTATACCACTGCACAACCCTTTTAAGGGATTAAGAGCTGAGACCGTCTTACAGTTGATGTTCTAGTACGGCAGTTACTGAACTCATTTTACATTTCTAATTTCAGTGCCAGTGTCCACGATGTCTGCAATTAACACTGAAAATCCACCTAATATCTACGAGAGTTTAGAGGGCCAAGCTCCTTCAGCTGTTCTTTACTCAAATACACCAGTTCCAACCTACCTGCAAAATGTTCCTCAACAACCCCCTCCATATAATGGTCTTCCTTCAACCCAGGTGTGGAATGCGTCCACTGTGGTACCACAATGGAGAGTGGCTAATGTAGTGACACCAAATACAGATCCATCATCTCCTTTTTATCTAACATTCCTGAAAAGCAAACCAAGAGCCTTGGGGGTAAGTAGCAGTTAAAAACAGTAAGCACCTATAGTATGTTTACATTCTTTAAGGGTTATTGCAGGATTTTATTATTGATGGCCTATCCTCTGTTTCATGTTAGCTCTGGTGCCAGAAGTTGGCGCTGGAACTACAACTCCATCCATTGTGTAGTGGACGAACCTGATTAATTCAGCAGTGCTCATTCATTCAATGAGAGCAGTGATGCACTAACCAGCTCCATCCACAATGGATGGAAATGTGTAGTTCTGGCACCATAACTCCATCCCTTGATAATTTACCCCCTGCTGATCAAATATTGATGGACATTGGAAAGAGGAGTTTATATGAAGAGAGGTAATTTCAAGAAATTAGAGAAACAGTGGGATTCTTGGTTGGCTAGGCCTTTTTTGGCGACCCCTGCTCTATTGCAAATCAGGACTGGATCAGACACTGTAGGCAGCAGTGAAATACTTGTGCTACACATTGAGGTCTAAACCATTAACTGGATACATGAGCTGAGGAATGTAGGGTAAGGCCTCTTTCACACTGGCGTGTGCGGCCCGTGGTCATGCTACAGCGGGCCGCAATGCACGAGCACAGTCCGTGGGACAGCCGCAGCAGATCTCAGACCCATTTACTTGAATGGGTTCGCGATCCAGCCGTTGCGCAAAAAGATAGGCCATGTTCTATCTTTTTGCGGAACGGAAGTATGGGACGAAACCCCATGGAAGCACTCCGTAGTGCTTCCTTGAGGTTCCGTTCCGTGGTTCCGTTCCGCACCATTCCGCATCTCCGGATTTGCAGACCTATTCAAGTGAATGGGTCCGCATCCGTGATGCGGAATGCCCACGGAACTGCACCCATGTATTGCATTCTGCGGGCCGCAATACGGCAAAGGGCCGCACACGCCAGTGTGAAAGAGGCCTAAGCCTGTGAATCTTGAATAGCAAGATGAAATACGAACTGATTACCAGGGGGTCCTACATTTTTGGAAAACTATATGGAGCGGGGTGGGGGAGGGAAGAAGGGGTAATATTTGTATTTGAGGTTGTACCGTTTGTACTGATCTGTTTGTATTAGTATTTTGACTATACTGTATATGTTCTTTATAAAAACCTTAATAAAATTGGTTTGACTGAAAAAAAAGATATTGATGGTCATCAATAATAAAATCATAGAATACCCCTTTAAATTCTTGATTTGTTATATTTATTTAAAGGTGTTTATTATAAAATACAGAAAAGTAGCTAAATGTGCCTACATGTTTCCTTGAAGATGCCACCCACTGTCAGAAGAAATTTGTCAGGAACTGCACTTACCAGGACTTAGACTCCCTCGGCAGCCTTGGCCACACTGTGACAAAGAGCAATGTGGTCTACTTTATCCAGCCGTGTGTTTGCTGTACCTAGTGAATAGTTAAAGGAAATGTTTCAACAGAAAATGACCTATTGTTTGAAACAAATTTTTAAAGATTTTTTGATTATATTATTTAAACAAAAAGCATAAAACCCTCCAGTTTCACACTAGTCACTAAGCCTAATTATAGGCGCCATTTCTTGGTCTGCATCACTTTAATGCTGTTATTTCTTTATCACTGCAGCCTCGTTATATAACATCTGTGTACAGACAACACAGGATCCACCCGCCACAATAGGTGATATCACAGCTTGTGGTCGGGCACTCACGAAAGAAGGACTCCTACCTGCTGGCTAGCTAAGCGGTTAGAGTTATGCCGAAACCGCGACGTTGAAGGGATAGCTGAAGGAGGCCAAAAAGCAACAACAATTCCTTTCATATCGGAAGGCTACAAACATTTATTCATAACACCAAATTCTGACAAGCAAGATTCATTTCAGTATACAGACAAGGAATGTAGCGGCTAAAACGGGACGAACGCCAACGACCTAGTCTTTTGATTATATGTGCTGGAACCCGATTCCTTGAAGCGGCGGATGCCGCCCCTATGCGAAATGAATGCTCGGATATTGAGGATGGGTCTACTGCCAGATTGTACAGTAAAAACACAAATATGAGTTATGAATTGGGGACAGGTGAGGTGAGTATTATTGAATGGTAGCAAAGGACTGTCGGGCGGCTTGTTTGGCAGAGAGGACAGAAGCTGTTGCAGCACGCACACGGGGCCCCAATGATGAGAGGTCGAGAAGTAAAACACCTGGGTTGGGGGGCCTACCTGAGAGGTCTTGGTGGTGAGCAGCAAGAGTATGAAACCATCTCGGGAAGCCGAGAGCTGACCAAGAGTGACGTATCTGCTACTGTTAGCCGGGGATGTAAACTCCGCCAGTCTCAAAAACCCATAAAAGGCCAGGTAAATGGCAGCTTTTATTATGAAACTATTCCGGTGCACCAAATTTTTTTTGTCTAACAGGTCGGAAAGGTCGCGGAAAACCTGACCATTGACGGGTAGCCGGCGAGTGCGTGACTCGCAGTCGCTTTTCTCGAGACCCTTCAGAGTAGCTTTAATGGCATGGATTGAAAACAATAAACCTGGCTGGGTGAAACTCATAGCTCTAAAATGTTGCACGCTTGCGGGGTAGGACTTGACCGTGGTGTGGGATAGTTTCAGATTGGTGTGACAGTAACCTATGAACGCCAGGATGTATGGAACAAACTCGGTGTCACCTTGCGGACAAGAGTCCTGAAATTTCTGGAAGGCTCTCCAACCTGTCTGGTAGGCTCTGGCTGTATTGGGAGAGAGAGACTTGACTAACAGTGACCGAGCGGTGGCGAGATGAGCTTCTATGGAAGGATTAGAGCAACGTATGGAGGGACTGGGCTCCCGATGGCGTCTGCTTCTGGACAGATCTGTGAAAAGAGGGTAAAATTAAAACGAGATAATGCGTCGGCTGCTGCGTTGTGGTTCCCGGCTATAGGTGAAGCTATGTAACAAAACTGGTGTAATGACAGAAGGACCAGGCGCCTAAGAAATAACATGACATATGGAGACTTAGAAGAACTACTATTGAGAATCTCGATGACGGCTGCATTATCGGACACGAAGGACACAGTCTGACCTGACCAACTTTGACCCCAGGTATAGGATGCTGCCACTAAGGGGTAGAGTTCAAACACTGCTGAGGTACGGAAAAACCCAGGAATGGAACTAACTTCGATTGGCCATCTGTCTGCTAACCAATGGTTGCCAAAAATAGCTGCGAAACCTGTATTGGCAGCGGCGTCGGACAAAATTACGGGGGAGTTGTCGGATATTGTGGGAACAAAAGAGCGAGATGCCATTCCATTGCGTGAGAAATTGATCCCACATGTTCAAGTCAGCCATGACCATATCGTCCAGGCCTATGCTGCTATCCTGGGAAGGGGCTGTAGGAAGGAGTGAAAGTAAACGCGATACAAATGCTCTACCTTGCGGAATTATGCGCATCGCAAAGTTCAGCATGCCTAACAGGGACTGTAGCTGAACTGTTTTTAATCACTCTAGTAGATGTGAAATTATGAACGACTTCCCTGATTCTCTGTAATTTGTCCCTTGGCAACCTGGCAACCATGTTCTGGGTGTCCAATACTATACCAAGGAATGTGATGACTGCGGAGGGACCTTCCACTTTCTTGGGAGAGACAGGAACCCCTAATTGTCTGAAACACTCCAGTAGCAAATGAAGGTCTTTGGGGGGAGCGTCAGGCGCTCAATAATTAAAAAATCATCCAGGTAGTGAATAATATTGTTACAGTGGAATTCATGGACTAAAATCCAGTGGAGAGCCTTGGCTAACTGGTCAAATAACAATGGGCTACTCTTAGACCCGAATGTAAGATTGGAAGCAAAATAATAAAGGCCCCTCCATTTGACACCATACCACTGCCAGAGGGACGGTTTGATCCGTAGTAATTTGAAGGCGTCTGCAATATCAGCTTTAGAAAGGATGGGTGCTGGGACCTAACTGTAAGATAAGAGCAATGGCTTGATCTATGGTGGCATATCTCATACTAACTTCTTCTGATGGAATTAGAGGAGTGATGCTAGGTATGGGCTACTGATTTGCCGGAACACAACTCCTATCGGGCTGATTCTCCACTGTTCAAAGGGTGATGATAAAAAAGGGCCTATCAGGAAACCTTTGACTAATTCCGCTGAGATTAACCTATCGGAGACATCGGGGTGTTGGTCAGCGGACTGTAGGTTCCTGCACTCGTGTGTGGAATCTGGAGGGCCACCATCCCAGTGTTGAAACCGAACGTGAATCCTGTACTAAGGAACTCCACGAAGCCTGGGTCAGGATACCTGCGTAGGAACTGCTGCAACCGAACTATATTAACAACACACATGTAATTATTATCTGCTTTTAATGAACAGACTACATTAGGGTGGGCTCTGAAGCAGATAGTACATATGTGTAGCAAGCGGCACTGACTGAAGTTACAGGATGCATAGTTGAAATTATTGCAAATCTGTAACCTGCCGAGTAGTTTGATGGGTCTACCCAGCTTGTCAACTAAACCAGAGGATTTGTGTGAATCGGACGGGCCGGGAACAGGACCTGTAGAACTAGACTCCTCACTCGGAGCAGCCTTATGACACCACACAGTAGAATGGTCAATTGATTGGCACAGGGAGCATGATGGTGCCTTAAGCCCGGCGAAATGCCTACAAAAAATCTCCGTATAAATATTGGCCCAGTTTGTAAGAAACTGGAACTGACTTAAAGTGGCAGCTGCCTTGGCCGAGAAAGAACAATGGTAGTCATAGAAGGAACTACCACCATACTTGTACCCCAACTCCGTTATCCTGAATCAAGTTCTTCCCTTCTCTCGGGACAAACTGAACAGATTACGTCTCTGTACAAACTAAATGCGAGCAAAAACTCAGGTACCGTGAGCTTGCGGTTCAGCCTGTGGTCCCAGCCTTTCAGGATCACTGACACATCCCCACAGGCAATTACCCTACTATCAGAAAGATCCCGGGTAGCGAACAGTAAGGATGCTAGATTGACATCCCTACCTTCCAGGATGTCCTTCTTTAGATTAACAGGAACAAAATGTGCCGGCATAATACTGGGCGCTGTCACAGGGACACCTGCCCCTGTCGCCGTAGATGTGGATGGAACAGCGGCATCGATGGTCTGCGGAGTGGTGGAAAAACTACGAGACTCAACCGCTTCCAACCTGGTTTGCACATCCGTGACAGACGAAGTTAAGTTATTCAACATCAGATGGATTTGTGTCAGAGAGCTCTGAACTGTGACCATGGAGACTTCTTCCTGCTGCTGAGGGCCTGAGTTAACGACCAATAACCGGTATAACTCAGCCTTCCTAGCAGAAGCGGGATACGAAATACCCCTTCTGGACAACTCCGCCATCAGCCTAGGGATGGTCCAAGTGCGAAGAGACAACACACTGCCCCCTTCTGACATCCTGGCGGGGTTCTCGTCGACCGAAGCCTCCACTATGTCTGAAGCACGTGACATACCCTGTGGATACAGTATGCATAAATCAACTCCTGACTGTCAACCGACACCGGAATGATGTGACGTGGCTGTGAGTAGGCCGAGACCCATGCAACTGTGAAGAATATGAGTGAAAAAAGGACGAGAGGACCTGAGCCAAGGAGAAGCGATAGCTGAACCTAGAACACCCCGGTGAATGGTGAGTCTGACAGTGGCACAACTGACCCACTACCAGAAGGAGAGAATGGAATAGTAACACGACATATCTACTGCCATACTGTACCCTGATGGTTGAACAACGTGCAGAATATGTTTGAAGAAGGACGACACAGATCCTGGAATAAAATCACATGTAAGATCCTCGCGTACGTCATACCGCCAGGCGTAGAGGCGTGCGACCAACAATACGGAGATCCTCTAACTAGCACCGAACAAATATATCGCCCCCTCCCTAAAAAACTCCATCAATCAAAGCATGTGTTATACTCTTTTATAATTATTCCCTCTTTTTTTTCATATACCCCCCCCACTTTTTTTTTTTTTTTCTAACTAATTTTCCCATGGTGGTCATAGCTCTGGTGGCCACTAGATGGAGCCAACACAGAGCACAGAGCTATGGACTGCACTGCCGGCAGTCACCACCGGAGGGAGCCTGCACCATCCAACTCTGCTCCATGGACTGCATTGACTCCAGTAGCCACCAGGGGGAGCCCACACAGTAACCGGCCGCCTGCAGCTCGGACAGACTGCGGAGGAGACCGCAAGCAGGAACGCTGGGGTGAGTGCGCCATGACATGGGCCAGTGCGGGCATGGGGGGCATGAGGGGGGGAAAAACAATCTGCTGCCGGGGACCCTGCCTAACTAGTGGCACAGTGGCCCGTGCCAGACGTTAAGGGGGGGAGAAAAATTCGAATCAGGATCACGCTGATCCCTGTACCCTACGATTCATACCATGTGGGAGCCGGGGCTGCCTGGCAGACGCTCCGGTGCAGTGTGGCTCCCTCTTACCTAGGGAGCCGGCACTGCCGGCCGGACTTGTGAACCGAGACTGCAATGTGGCAGTCACTTACCTGATCTAGTAGCTTGCGCACAGAAAACGAACTTCTAAGACCAGACGCAATCCTCACGCACAGAACGAGGCCAGAGTTTGACTCGTCGTTCATTGAAGGAGGGGCAGAGGTGCTATGATATAGGCAACCGTGCCCCTCCCACAAATACAGGCCAATGAATCAGCCTTAACACTTATCAGCTCCCTCCTGACCTCAGTATAGGTCTCTCCCATGGAAATCAATGAGGTCCCCTCCTGACCATTGTGTCTATGGCCATATGGCTGCCATAAAACAATTTTCTTATGCTCTCTAAAGAACAGCTCAGGGAAGATTGCATACATGTTCAGGAAATAGAATAAATAAATCTGCAATCAGAAAATTAAAACAGATAAGTAAATAAGGCTACTTTCACACTTGCGTTCGGAGCGGATCCGTCTGGTATTTGTACAGACGGATCCGCTCCTATAATGCAAACGATGGTATCCGTTCAGACGGAACCATTTGCATTATATTTCACTTAAAAAGTCTAAGTACAATTTGTATTCAGACGGATCTGTCAAGACTTTACATTGAAAGTCAATGGGGGGCGGATCCGTTTGAAAAATGCACCATATTATGTCACCTTCGAACGGATCCGCCCCCATTGACTTCCATTGTAACTCTGGACGGATCAGTTTGCTTCCGCACGGCCAGGCGGACACCCGAACGCTGCAAGCAGCGTTCGGGTGTCCGCCTGCTGAGCGGAGCGGAGGACAGACGGTGCCAGACTGATGCATTCTGAGCGGATCCGCATTCACTCAGAATGCATTAGGGCTGGACGGATCCGTTCGGGGCCGCTTGTGAGAGCCTTCAAACAGAACTCACAAGTGGAGCCCCGAACGCTAATGTGAAAGTAGCCTAAGTAAAAAAGGAAACGTGTTAAAATCTGATTTAACCACCTCAGCTCCCCTAGCTTAAACACCCTAATGACCAGACCACTTTTTACAATTCTGCACTACACTACTTTCACCGTTTATTGCTCAGTCATGCAACTTACCACCCAAATTAATTTTACCTCCTTTTCTTCTCACTAATAGAGCTTTCATTTGGTGGTATTTCATTGCTGCTGACATTTTTACTTTTTTTGTTATTAATCGAAATTTACGTTTTTTTTTTAAAATATGACATTTTTCACTTTCAGTTGTAAATTTTTTTTTTTAAATATACATTTCTATATAAATTTTTCTCTAAATGTATTGTTCTACATGTCTTTGATTAAAAAAAATGTTTGGGTAAAAAAAAATAAAAAATGGTTTGGGTAAAAGTTATAGCGTTTACAAACTATGGTACAAAAATGTGAATTTCCGCTTTTTGAAGCAGCTCTGGCTTTCTGAGCACCTGTCATGTTTCCTGAGGTTCTACAATGCCCAGACAGTAGAAAACCCCCACAAATGACCCCATTTCGGAAAGTAGACACCCTAAGGTATTTGCTGATGGGCATAGTGAGTAAAATTATGATTTTATTTTTTTTATTACAAAGTCTCATATTCCACTAACTTGTGACAAAAAATAAAAACTTTCATGAACTCACTATGCCCATTACGAAATACCTTGGGGTGTCTTCTTTCCAAAATGGGCTCACTTGTGGGGTAGTTATACTGCCCTGGCATTTTAGGGGCCCTAATGCGTGAGAAGTAGTTTGAAATCAAAATGTGTAAAAAATGCCCTGTGAAATCCTAAAGGTGCTCTTTGGAATGTGGGCCCCTTTGCCCACCTAGGCTGCAAAAAAGTGTCACACATGTGGTATCGCCGTACTCAGGAGAAGTCGGGCAATGTGTTTTGGGGTGTCTATTTACACATGCCCATGCTGGGTGAGATAAATATCTCTGTCAAATGACAACTTTGTATAAAAAAATGGGAAAAGTTGTCTTTTAGAGAGATATTTCTCACATTTTGATTTCAAACTACTTCTCACGCATTAGGGCCCCTAAAATGCCAGGGCAGTATAACTACCCCACAAGTGACCCCATTTTGGAAAGAAGACACCCCAAGGTATTTCGTGATGGGCAAAGTGAGTTCATGGAAGTTTTTATTTTTTGTCACAAGTTAGTGGAATATGAGACTTTGTAAGAAAAAAAATCATAATTTTCCGCTAACTTGTGACAAAAAAGAATATAATTTTAGGAACTCACCATGCCCCTCACGGAATACCTTGGGGTGTCTTCTTTCCAAAATGGGGTCACTTGTGGGGTAGTTATACTGCCCTGGCATTTTAGGGGCCCTAATGCGTGAGAAGTAGTTTGAAATCCAAATGTGTTAAAAATGCCCTGTGTAATCCTAAAGATGCTCTTTAGAATGTGGGCCCCTTTGCCCACCTAGGCTGCAAAAAAGTGTCACACATGTGGTATCGCCGTACTCGGAAGAAGTAGGGCAATGTGTTTTGGGGTGTATTTTTTTGTTTAAATTAGTCTTTATTTCAATTTCATAGAAAAAACATCCAAAAAATACATTAATCTAATATTAAAAGAACATAGATATTAACAGTTCATAATAGTAATTTATCTTTATTTATACCCTCCCACTACCCATAGGAAGAGGAAGGGGGGGGGGACGTGAGAAAAAAAACAAAAAAAAACACATCCAGCCCTAGAGTAGCCAATTTTTCCATACTTCAGCAAAAATTTTTGATTTTTTAGTATAACTCTCCATCGCACGTTCTTCTATAATTAAGTTATCTATTGCTTTTTTCCACTGTCCCACTGTCGGTGGATCTGCCATTATCCATTTCCTAAGTATAAGTCTGGCTTGAAATAATACTTTATTCAAAACCAATCGTATTTTTTTATCTACCTTCAAGTGTTCAGTTGCCCCTAAAATACAAATGACTGGGTCATTGGGCAGCTGAACTTTCAGACGCAAAAATATGATTTCTACTATTTCTGTCCAATATCTAAAAAGTTTGGGGCATCTCCAAAAGCAATGTATTAAATCGGCTTTCTCCTCCCAACATTTTAGACACTTATCTGACTCCCTCACACCCATTCTTTTCAACATCCATGGAGATCGATGTAATCTATGCAATATGAAGAATTGTGAGATCTTATGTGAACCCCTATCAGAGACCCTCGCATAATTTCTAAGGGCATCTCTCCATTTCTCTTCCGTAAAAGATTCTAGTTCTTTCTCCCATTTTCTTACGGCCGGCATTATGATCCTTTTTTTCCTTCCCTCTATCAAAATCCCATATCTCCTTGCGGTTATTCCTCCTCCTTCCCCTCCTCTAATAAATTTATCCAGCATATCCGATTTTTCCCTTCTATACCTATCATCTTGGTCCACTGTCCGCAGCGCATTCCTAAGCTGAAAGTATTTATACATATCTCTATGGGGAATCCCAAATTCCGTTACCATTGTATTAAAGTCCTTCAAATTGTCTTCCTTGAAAATCTGATCTATATATTTAATTCCTTTTTTTCCCCAGTCTATATAAACCCTGATCGTTTCTAGTTCCTTTAAATTAAGATTTTTCCAAATCGGTGTATAGTGCAAAAACCCTTTAATCTCTAATATTTTTTTAATTTCCCCCCATACGTATTCCTATTAAGTTTAGTATTCTGTTACCAGTATTTTTTTCCCCAAAAAACCTGATTCCAAGCACCTCTAAGTGATTCCACTCCTCTTTCCATCCCCATCTATTTATTTCTTGACTACCCACCAAACTTTCTAAACTACCCTTTATATTCCCATATTGTGTTATTAGATAGTAGAAAAACAGATTAGGAACCGCTAATCCTCCATCCCGCACTGGAAGCTGAAGGACTTCTTTCTTTATCCGAGGGATAGCTCCCTTCCAAATAAATTCCCCCATTAGGCTATCGAATAGCTTAAAAATATTCTGCGATATTCTCACTGGAGCATTTTGCAAGACAGAGTATTTTTGGGAGAAAGACCATTTTTATTAGATTTACCCGACCTTGTATTGACATTGGTAGTCGTTTCCATATGTGTATTTTAGTTCTTAATTCTTTTATTAAGGGGAGGACATTTAGTTTTTCAGATTCTTCTATATTTCCAGAGATTTGTATACCAAGATATTTGAATTTCTCATTTTTTTCAAGGACGTGGACCCGTGAATCTCCCTGTGATTGTCCATCTCCTAATATTAGCATGTGTGATTTCCCCCAATTAATATTTAAACCAGAAAACAAACCGAACGTATCTATTATTTCTATCACTCTATTGAACTGATCCCCAGTATTATGCAAAAAAAGTAAAATATCATCCGCATACATTAACATTTTTTCCTCTCCACCCACATATTGAAACCCTTTAATCTCCCTATCATTTCTTATTATGTTTGCCAGAGGCTCAATTGCAATAGCAAATAACAGTGGGGAGAGAGGGCATCCCTGCCTAGTGCCACGATATAGGGCAAACGGCAGGGACAAGCTCCCGTCCACCACCACTCTGGCCCTTGGGTTAAGATATATTAACTGAATCCACCTTATAAATCCCTCCCCTATACCAACCCTTTTTAATACTGTCCATAGGTACTCCCATTCAATACAATCGAATGCCTTTTGGGCATCCAATGAAAGTATCGCTTTCTCCCCTGCGTCTAAATTATTAGCTTCGATGTTAAGGAACAACCTTCTTATATTTGAATATATTGTTCTGCCTGGAATGAAGCCTGTCTGATCTTTATTTATTATTACTTTAATAACCTTTGACAGCCTATCCGCCAAGACCTTTGCCAAAATTTTACATCCATATTCAGAAGAGATATTGGCCTATATGACCCGGGATCTAATTGTTCTTTTCCCTTTTTTGGAATGAATGTAATAATTGCTTCCTTCATGGAGTTAGGTAGATCACCCAATTTTCGAGATTCATCCAATGTTGTTTTTAACTCAGGTACTAAAACCTGGGAGAAGGTTTTATATATTTCAAAAGGGAGCCCATCACCCCCTGGTGCTTTTTCGGCTTTTACCTTCCCCAACACTGAATTTATTTCTGCCACCGATATTTCTTTTTCTAAATATTCTTTTTGGGCCTGGGATATCTTACTGAAAGGAACTTATCTAGATATAAATCTAACTCTTGTTTTGAATATTGTGCCCTAGACTTATAAAGCTCTAGGAAATACTCCAGGAACACTTTTTTAATACCTTCCGGTGTGCTGACTAATTTACTTGTTTTATCCTTAATTACACCGATCCATGATTTCCCTTTTTGATTTCTCACTATATTTGCTAAAATTTTACCGACCTTTTCGCCCTCCGAAGCTAACCAGACCCCTTGAAAAAGCAATTCTTTCCTAGTTTTTTCTAACTGGTATATTTTAGATTTTTCTTGTTCTTCCTCCCAAACTCTCTTATTGAAATCAGTGGGGTACCTTATACATACCATTCCTGCTTCTTGTAATTTCTTTTCCAATAGATTCCCTTTCTCTCTAACACTTTTTTTCCAATAATTTACCTTTTTTAACAACACTCCTCTCAAAAATGCCTTGGCCGTATCCCAAACCATTAATCTATTGGCAGAACCAGTATTCACCTTAAATTTTTTTTTTAGCTCCTCAATTATACTCTCGTTATCTGTGATCAGTGATAACCAATGAGGGTTAAACTTGAACAACGGCACAATATTATTTTTATTCAAGTCTAGGTCAATTACCATTGCATTATGGTCTGACAAAGCCATAGGTATATACTTAATCCTAATCCTGTTTTGGGAGATTACATTTTTTTTCTCCAAAAAGCATATCTATTCTTGACCAGGTTTGATGTGTTTTTGAATAACAGGAGTACATAATTTCATCCGGATTTTGAACGCGCCACACATCTACCCAATTTAATTCCTGGGCTAGCTTACATAAATCTACATTTTGTGCTCCTCCCCCTCTGCCAGAAGTTCTATCCCTGAGTGGATCCATAACCGCATTATAATCACCCACCGCAATCAATATACATTCCTGCTTGTTCAACATAAATCTATACAATTGATACAATACGTCTGGCTTGTAAGGTGGTGGGATATATATATTGGCAATTACAGTTTTAATCCCTTCTACGTAACAATGTAAGAAGAGGTATCTGCCGCAGTCATCGGCCTCGCATGCCACAACTTCGAATTTAATCTTCTTGTGTATCAAAATTGAGACCCCTCTAGAATAGGTAGTATACACAGAGTGATATCCCTCCACCATCCATTTCCTCTCCAACCACCTTACCGATTCCTTATCCAAATGTGTCTCCTGGAGACAGATGACGGCCGGCAGAAACCTCTTCATCCACTCAAGGATAGCGTATCTTTTAACCCTCTCACGAAGCCCTCTCACATTCAATGAAAGGATCCTAACCATCTTCTAGCAGAGGGGGCGGAAAGAAAAAAAAAAAAGAAAAAAAAAAACACACTTGTCCCCCTCTCCCACATCCCGTATATACCCCCCTATCTAAATAATCACCCCTTCTGCTGACCAGCAGTCTGGGCAACTCCATAACTTAGCATAGAGACCCCTTTCACCTCTGCCACCCCCGGCCTCAGAGGCCCTCCCCGTCCGCCCATTCACTAACTTCTTCCGGAGTCTGGAAAAAAATGCTCCTGCCTTTATATTCCACCCTTAATTTCGCCGGGAAGAGCAAGCTATACTTTAGACCTGCCTCCCTTAATCTTTTTTTTACAATTATAAATTCTCTCCTTTGTGCGTTAGTACTAGATGAATAGTCTGGAAAAAGTTTAATCTTTACACCCTGCATATGATATTTTTCTGAAGTTCTGGCGTCAAATAGTATTCCATCCTGGTCCTTAGTCAATAAACATTTCACCAATATAGGCCTAGATAGTCCCCTGGGACCCTATTTTTTGTGGGGACCCTATGTGCTCTTTCGATAGAGAATAGAGGGGAGAGAGTGCCCTCTTTACTATTCTCCCTTATCCATTTCTCCATGAATTCAGTACAATTATCTCCCTCCGCACGTTCTGGGACCCCCACACATCTTATGTTAGATCTTCTTGATCTATCCTCCTGATCAACCAGTTTTTGTTCCATCTTACCATTTATCTGTTTTAAAGATACCACCTCCTTCTCTAACTTCTGCACAGATTGCTCTAGGGTGGGGATCCTTTTCTCCATCTCACCTCGTATAACCATAACATCGGTTTGCACTGCCCTGAGCTGCGTTACCAGATTGCCCATTACATTTTCCATCCGCGAAACCGTGCAAAGTATATCCTGCACCATCTTTACATCTGTTTCAGTATATGTCACTGGGGTTCCCCTCTCCCCCTCTCCCCCCTCAGGTGTTATCTCATGTGTTGGACCCTGAAGTCTAGCATCTGCGTTTTTTTCTTTTTGTGGGGATCTAGGCCCAGGTGAATTCGGGAGCAAATATTTATTTAAACCCTGTTGTTTGGATCCACTTTCTAGCCCGGTTACTGATCGCCTGGCGGTACTCCCTGTAGGGCCACGCTGTTCCTCCCTTCTTTTTGATGGCATTTTCAGTTTCTTAACCTTCCCTCCCCCTTTACTATATAAGCCCTTGGGAAAAAATCACCTCTATTCCCTTCTCTTCCTCCTCTCTCCCCTCCCCCCACCTATTTTATAAGACAGTTAGTTACAAAATTGTTAATAGGAGTAATAATAAGACAGAGTATAAACCCCTTTAACACAGTAATAAAACAAAATATGAACCCCTTTTCAAATTAGTCATAAACATCAAGAAACAAACAATAAACAATAAATTAATCCAGATTTAGACACTAATTAGTCCAAAAGAGGGGAGGAAAAAAAAAAAAATTTGCGATGTTAAATAGACCTTGAGCCTGAGCCTCTCAAAAAGAGCCAAGGACCAAAGGCCTATAGTCCAGGCGTATGGGAAAGCGTGATTAGTCCAGAGAAATTTAGTAGAGTTAGTCTAACTTTTGAACCCATAATAGGAAGAGTTTTGGAGGTGTTAAAAGGGGTGTATTTTTACATATACCCATGCTGGGTGAGAGAAATATCTCTAAAAGTCAACTTTTCCCATTTTTTTATACAAAGTTGTCATTATAGAGAGATATTTCTCTCACCCAGCATGGGTATATGTAAAAAGACACCCCAAAACACATTTCCCAACTTCTCCTGAGTACGGCGATACCACATGTGTGACACTTTTTTGCAGCCTAGATGCGCAAGGGGCCAAAATTCCTTTTAGGAGGGCATTTTTAGACATTTGGATCCCAGACTTCTTCTCACGCTTTAGGGCCCCTAAAATGCAAGGGCAGTATAAATACCCCACATGTGACCCCATTTTGGAAAGAAGACCCCACGGTATTCAATGAGGGGCATGGCGAGTTCATAGAAGATTTTTTTTTTTGGCACAAGTTAGCGCGCGTTCACAGGAAATCTCGCGTCTCGCGAGATGACGCCCCAACGCGTCCAGGAGGAATAACAGGGGCTCCGCAATGACGCAATCCTGCGTACAGCGGTCCTGTAGTGGTTAAATGGCAGAAAAAAAAATTCTGTGACACATTTCTTTAAAAGTGTTTTCTAGACTTCTGATATTGATGACCTAATATCCATCTGTGGGGGTCCAACAGCCCACACACCCACTGATCAGCTTTTCCCTGCAGCCTTCAGCATTGGAACTAGCAGATGATTCCACTAAATAATTCAAGTAAATGGAGGCTAGAATAGGTCCCGAAGATGCGGTGTGGAACGGAGGCATGGAACTCGACGGAAGCACTACAGAATGCTTCCATGG
This sequence comes from Bufo gargarizans, assembly GCF_014858855.1. Lineage (NCBI taxonomy): Eukaryota > Metazoa > Chordata > Amphibia > Anura > Bufonidae > Bufo > Bufo gargarizans. Next base: position 320,746 of record NW_025334629.1, on the reverse strand, counting down.
GTTCTCTGTCCATGCCTCCGTACTGCAAAAAATTAGTCATGCGCTACTGCAAAAGGTGCAGACCGTCGGATGTGGATCGCGGACCCCATTTAAGTGAATGTGTCCTGTTCCACAGATGGTGGCCATATAGTCGGTACTTGTGTATTGTGGACTGCAATTTGCAGTCCACAGCACGGGCACAGCTGGCACATGTGCATGAGGCCCAAGGCTGAGTTAAAATGTTCATGTTTTTTATGCAGTTTTTTATGTCAAAGCCAGGAGTGGATCATGAGTGGAGGACACGTATAAAGACAGACTTTTCTCTTTTTTAATCCACTTGGTTTTGGCAACAAAAACTGCATAAAATTCTGAATGTTGTAACTCTGCAGTGTTGTACTTGGGTCCACCATCCATCTAAACAAAAATAACACATGTACAGTGTTGAATAATCTATATCTCTGAGTTCTCACAGCTCCCGGAAACACAATTTTCCCTCTTCACCATTCATGTTGTTTATTTTATAAATCAGCAAATCCCACTGAACTGCTAAATGAGAGCAGAATGTGATCTGAGTACTGGTTTTGAGGGATATGAGTAGGGTTGAGGGAATCGACTTTGGATGAAACATCCAAAGTCGATTTGCATAAAACTTCATTCCAATACTGTACGGAGCAGGAGCTCCGATGAGCCGAAGTTATTGCTTCGCAAACTCTAGCGAGACTTCGGGTAATAACTTCATAAATTAATTTGTACTGTAGAAAAACATTTTCCGAACTCTGGTTCGGTTCCATGTTGTACCTTGGAACCAAACCCGAGTTCGGGAAATGGTTCTTTACAGTACAAATTCATTTATGAAGTTACCCGAAATCTCGCAAGAATTTGCAAAGTAATAACTTGCAGTGTACATACCGTATAATAGTACAAAAAAGTGTAACAGTACCAAACCTGCAGTGCCAAAAAAAAAATACACCCAGATAATACAGTTATAAATTCATAACTTCTAGTAGAAATATTAAAGGAATGGCACAACATAGAGCCATAAGAATAGATGCTCCAGAGTTGCTATTAAATGGGGAATGGAAGAAGCTATTAAAACAGGCCCTCTTAAGGACATAGGGCGTACATGTACGCCCTTATGTCCTGGTACTTAAGGACACAGGGCGTACATGTACGTCCTATGTATTTTCGATCACTGCCGTGCGGCTGGCAGTAATCGGAACCCGATGCCTGCTCAAATCATTGAGCAGGCACCTAGGCTAAATGCGCAGGGGGGTCCCGTGACCCCCCCATGTCGGGGATCGCAGCAAACCGCAGGTCAATTCAGACCTGCGGTTTGCTGCGCTTTCTGCCGTTTCTGATCACCGCGGGGATCCGAAACTTTAGTATGTCGAAAATATCTGTATCCCCCCCCCTGCACCCCTGAATGGGTTGCGGGCGGTGCGGGAGGCGGGCGGTGTGGCAGGCGGGATCGCGATCCCCTGCCCGCCTCCCCTTGAATAGTCGTTGGTGGCAAGCGGGTATACCAGGGTGTCAGCACATTGCTAACACCCTGGTATAAACGGCTGACATCTGTGATGCGATGTCAGCCGTTTAACCCTTTCCATACTGCGGTCGGTAAGGACCGCTGTATGGAAAAGGTTAACAGCTCAGGGAGCACCCTCCCTCTCCCATCGGGGGGCTGCTGTGCCTTTGCAGACCCCCGATGGAGAGGGAGAGAGCCCCCAGACAGCCCCCAGACGGCCCCCCTCCTTACCCTTCCCTGTCTGTGAAGTTGTGGCCACAACTGAGCAGACGGGGAAGGTTCCCATGGCAACAGGACGCCTTCTCAGGCATCCTGCTGTCCATGGTGCTGAATAGATCTGTGCTAAAGGCATAGATCTGTTCAGACAAAGTGTAAGTAAAATACAGTACAATACACTATATAGCGTAATGTACTGTATTATACAGACATCAGACCCACTGGATCTTCAAGAACCAAGTGGGTCTGGGTAAAAAAAAAGTGAAAAAAGTGAAAAATATGTAAAAATAAAAAAATACATTTATTACTGATTAAAAATGAAAAAAATAAAATTCCCTACACATAATTGGTATCGCCGCGTCCGTAACGACCTGATCTATAAAACGGTCATGTTACTTTACCCGAATGGTAAACGTCATAAAAATAAAAAATAAAAAACTGATAAAATTTAAATTTTGCCCACCTTACTTCCCAAAAAAGGTAATAAAAGTGATCAAAAAAGTTGCATGTACGCCAAAATTGTAACAATCAAACCATCATCTCATCCCACAAAAATCATACCCTACCCAAGATAATCGCCCAAAAACTGAAAAAACTATGGCTCTTAGACTATGGAAACACTAAAACATGATTTTTTTTGTTTCAAAAATGAAATCATTGTGTAAAACTTACATAAATAAAAAAAAGTATACATATTAGGTATCGCCGCGTCCGTATCGACCGGCTCTAAAAAATATCACATGAACTAACCCCTCAGATGACCACCGTAAAAAAAAAAAAAAAACGGTGTAAAAAAAGCCATTTTTTGTCATCTTACGTCACAAAAAGTGTAATAGCAACCAATCAAAAAGTCATATGAACCCTAAAATAGTGCCAATCAAACCGTCATCTCATCCCGCAAAAAATGAGACCCTACTTAAGATAATCTCCCAAAAACTGAAAAAAATATGTCTCTTAGACTATGGAAACACAAAAACTTTTTTTTTGTTTTAAAAATGAAATCATTGTGTAAAACTTACATAAATAAAAAAAATTGTATACATATTAGGTATCGCCGTGTCCGTGACAACCTGCTCTATAAAATTACCACATGATCTAACCTGTCAGATGACAAATAACAAAAAAAAAAAGGTGCCAAAAAAGCTATTTCTTGTTACCTTGCCGCACAAAAAGTGTAATATAGAGCAACCAAAAATCTGATGTACCCTAAACTAGTACCAACAAAACTGCCACCTTATCCCATAGTTTCTAAAATGGGGTCACTCTTTTGGAGCTTCTACAGGGGGGCTTCAAATGGGACATGGTGTCAAAAAAACCAGTCCAGCAAAACCTGCCTTCCAAAAACCGTATGGCATTCCTTTCCTTCTGCGCCCTGCCGTGTGCCCGTACAGCAGTTTACGACCACATATGGGGTGTTTCTGTAAACTACAGAATCAGGGCCATAAATAATGAGTTTTGTTTGGCTGTTAACCCTTGCTTTGTAACTGGAAAAAAAATATTAAAATGGAAAATCTGCCAAAAAAGTGAAATTTTGAAATTGTATCTCTATTTTCCATTAAATCTTGTGCAACACCTAAAGGGTTAACAAAGTTTGTAAAATCAGTTTTGAATTCCTTGAGGGGTGTAGTTTCTTAGAAGGGGTCACTTTCATGTAGTTTCTACTCTAGGGGTGCATCAGGGGGTCTTCAAATGGGACATGGTGTAAATAAACCAGTCCAGCAAAATCTGCCTTCCAAAAACCAAACGGCGCACCTTTTACTCTACGCCCCGCTGTGTGGCCGCACAGTAGTTTACGGACACATATGGGGTGTTTCTGTAAATGGCAGAGTCAGGGCAATAAAGATACAGTCTTGTTTGGCTGTTAACCCTTGCTTTGTTAGTGGAAAAAATGGGTTAAAATGGAAAATTAGGCAAAAAAATGAAATTCTCAAATTTCATCCCCATTTGCCAATAACTCTCGTGCAACACCTAAAGGGTTAACTAAGTTTGTAAAATCTGTTTGCTTCTAAACTTCTAAGCCTTGTAACATTCCCAAAAAATAAAATATCATTCCCAAAATAATTCAAACATGAAGTAGACATATGGGGAATGTAAAGTCATCACAATTTTGTGGGGTATTACTATGTATTACAGAAGTAGAGAAACAAACTTTGAAATTTGCAAGTTTTTCAAAATTTTTGGTAAATTAGGTATTTTTTGATGCAAAAAAAAAATATTTTTGTTTACTTCATTTTACCAGTGTCATGAAGTACAATATGTGACGAAAAATCAATCTCAGAATGGCCTGGATAAGTCAAAGTGTTTTAAAGTTATCAGCACTTAAAGTGACACTGGTCAGATTTGCAAAAAATGGCCAAGTCCTTAAGGTGAAATAAGGCTGTGTCCCTAAGGGGTTAAACTGAGCGTGTTTAACCAGCATAGTGAGATGGACAAAAATAGGGAAAAGAACAGCTACATTTTATTGAATAACTCAGTGACTATGCTAAATCTTTAATTACATGAAATTACAAAACTATTCAGATCTAGGGGCTGGTTTGAAAAATGCAGAATATGATTTGGGACATAACCCTTTTAATCAAAGATAAGATATATGTATGCCCCATCACAAAACTTGCCTACAGTCATGTTGATGGAAGAATAAAAAATTCAGGCTTTTGGAGTGCAGAAAAAATTAGCCTTGCCAAAAAGAGAACAGTCCTAAAAGGGTTAAATTCAAGTCACTATAAAACTAGGGTGCTTTTAAACCTCATAATGTACACCTGAGTAGTGTTTAGCGCGAATCGCGAATTTTTATAGCGAATATCGCCACTTTGAGAATTCGCTAATATTTAGAATATAGTGCTATATATTTGTATTCGCGAATATTCTAATCGCGAATTTATCGCAAATGTATTGCGAATATCGGCACTTAGCAACATCCCTAGCAACCAATAGGAAAGTTGCCTATAAGAGTAGCGTTGATCGCGAATTTTCGTATCGCAAATTTTCTGATTTTCGCAATTAAGAACATAATCACTGGAGATCACGAATTCTTGAATTCACGAAGAGTCAGGGCAATAAAGATACAGTCTTGTTTGGCTGTTAACCCTTGCTTTGTTAGCGGAAAAAATGGGTTAAAATGGAAAATTAGGCAAAAAAATGAAATTCTCAAATTTCATCCCCATTTGCCAATAACTCTTGTGCAACACCTAAAGGGTTAACTAAGTTTGTAAAATCTGTTTTGAATACCTTGAGAGGTGTAGTTTATAGAATGGGGTCATTTTTGGGTGGTTTCTATTATGTAGGCCTTGCAAAGTGACTGCAGAGCTGTAGTGGTCCCTAAAAATTGGGTTTTTGTAAATTTCAGAAAAATTTCAAGATTTGCTTCTAAACTTCTAAGCCTTGTAACATTCCCAAAAAATAAAATATCATTCCCAAAATAATTCAAACATGAAGTAGACATATGGGGAATATAAAGTCATCACAATTTTGTGGGGTATTACTATGTATTACAGAAGTAGAGAAACAAACTTTAAAATTTGCAAGTTTTTCAAAAATTTTTGTAAATTAGGTATTTTTTGATGGAAAAAATTTTTTTTTTTTTACTTCATTTTACCAGTGTCATGAAGTGCAATATGTGGTGAAAAAACTATCTCAGAATGGCCTGGATAAGTCAAAGCGTTTTAAAGTTATCAGCACTTAAAATGACACTGGTCAGATTTGCAAAAAATGGCCAAGTCCTTAAGGTGAAATAAGGCTGTGTCCCTAAGGGGTTAAACTGAGCGTGTTTAACCAGCATAGTGAGATGGACAAAAATAGGGAAAAGAACAGCTACATTTTATTGAATAACTCAGTGACTATGCTAAATTTTTAATTACATGAAATTACAAAACTATTCAGATCCAGGGGCTGGTTTGAAAAATGCAGAATATGATTTGGGACATAACCCTTTTAATCAAAGATAAGATATATGTATGCCCCATCACAAAACTTGCCTACAGTCATGTTGATGGAAGAATAAAAAATTCGGGCTTTTGGAGTGCAGAAAAAATTAGCCTTGCCGAAAAGAGAACAGTCCTAAAAGGGTTAAATTCAAGTCACTATAAAACTAGGGTGCTTTTAAACCTCATAATGTACACCTGAGTAGTGTTGAGCACGAATATTCGAATCGCGAATTTTATTCGCGAATATCGCCACTTTGGGAATTTGCTAATATTTAGAATATAGTGCTATATATTTGTATTCGCGAATATTCTAATCGCGAATTCATCGCAAATGTATTGCGAATATCAGCACTTAGCAACATCCCTAGCAACCAATAGGAAAGTTGCCTATAGGAGTAGCGTTGATCGCGAATTTTCGTATCGCAAATTTTCTGATTTTCGCAATCAAGAACATAATCACTGGAGATCACGAATTCTTGAATTCACGAATATGTGACAAATATTTGCCCAAATATTCGCAAAATATCGCAAATTCGAATATTGCTCCTGCACTGCACCTGAGCTACTGCAGAACCTTATATTTCGCACCTGAGATGCAGGCGATGTAGGTAATTACAGGTAGGCTCCTTTTAGTAAGTTGTAATATAGGCAGTTAGACTCCAGAGTTAGGCTCTTTTCACATTTTCATACATTTTTAAGCTTTTTGCTCCATCAAGGGAACAGAAAAACTGGAAAATGGGATGGTGGATCCATGATATAACAGGACATGACTTAAAGCCTGATGGAACACATTAGACTATAATCGGTTTGACTGGTTCTGCCTCACTGTGTATTATTTTTATAGGAAAGATAATGCTACATACTACACTATTCTTCCTGTCAAATATAATGAAATTCCCTGATGGAGTCTCTCAGCGGAATTGAGAACAGAGCCTTACTAACCAACAGTGGCTAAACCTAATGAGCAGGAGAAAGCAGCAGGGAGAGAGTACAGGAGAATGTCCCACATACCCATCAGTTTTATACTATGGACAACTTTTACAGATTTTCTGTGAATTTATGGGTAGTTGACTATTCTGATAAAAATGGCATGGTGCATCTTTATTATAGGTGGATTTTCAATGTAAATAATGAAAAAAATCTTATAATACAGAGTCAGAATTGGATTATATGGGACCAGTTGCTATAGTAGCAGGTAAATCCTTAACTGGATTCTTGTTAGGCTATGAATGCTGTATGTCTAGACTGTTAAGGTATTTGATACTGAAGACTGATGCAAAAAGTATGAAAGCTAACATTTGAGGAAAATAAAAGGAATAAAACAAAGCCATATTGAGATTGGAGTATGGTTATATATACAGTCAGTACAGAGATTTTCTGATTGACTTAGCTGGACCTGCAACTGTAAAATGAGAGTATTCACTACTTCTAGAGGAAAGACAGTTTCACCATTAGCAAAAAGGTTTTGCCTGCATAGTGGGTACCAGCTGGCAACCTTCAATGTTTCAAATTGACCAAAAATGCACACAGTATTAACTGTAACCAGTTGACAATCTACACCAAAAGTCCATAACCCTTTGATTGTTTAAAGTGTATCTAAATGTTCAGATAACTTTTCAGAATAAGCTGCTGTACATGAGTGTACATGAGTATGTCAAACCATTATATAACTGGTATCTAGCATTTTTAGCAGTTTTCTCCTTTGTATGCTGCATCTCTAATTTACAATTGTTCTCGGATCGGCTAATGTAAGAACTCACCCTACCTATCTCTACCTAATAGCAGCAGGATTATGCCGGAACTGCTGTAGAAGGGCAGCCTAAAGGGGGCAACCCTAATATGAAGTGCCCTAAAATGGGGAGTGGTTTGGGAGGGCTGAAAACGCTGTTGAGCTGTCCTCTGGCTATGCGCTCGCTGGTATAAGTAAGTGGTTGGCCCCGCCTCACCTCCCACAAATACGGCAATCATATTGCCTAACACTTGTGCTCGGATCAGCTCATGTAAGGCTACTTTCACACTAGCGTTCGGGTGTCCGCTTGTGAGCTCCGTTTGAAGGCTCTCACAAGTGGCCCCGAACGCATCCGTCCAGCACTAATGCATTCTGAGTGGACGCGGATCCGCTCAGAATGCATCAGTCTGGCAGCGTTCAGCCTCCGCTCCGCTCAGCAGGCGGACACCTGAACGCTGCTTGCAGCGTTCGGGTGTCCGCCTGGCCATGCGGAGGCGTGCGGATCCGTCCAGACTTACAATGTAAGTCAATGGGGACGGATCCGTTTGAAGATGACACACTATGGCTCAATCTTCAAACGGATCCGTCCCCTATTGACTTTACATTGAAAATCTGGACGGATCCGTCTGAGGCTATTTTCACACTTAGAAATTTTTTAACAATATAATACAGACGGATCCGTTCTGAACGGAGCCACCGTCTGCATTATATGAGCGGATCCGTCTCAGACGGATCCGCTCTGAACGCAAGTGTGAAAGTAGCCTTAGAACTCACCCTACCTATCTCTACCTAATAGCAGCAGGATTATGCCGGAACTACCGTAGAAGGGCAGCCTAAAGGGGCCAAAAATAACAGACCGTAGATGTAGCAAATATGTATATTTATGACACATAATTACATAAACAAATCTTGAAAGGCAAGTGACAGTTCACGATGAGGATCTGGAATATAACGAGTACAGCAAGCAGAATTACATCGACCCAGCTTTTTAATGATATGAACCGGTACATTATGCTCAGAAGCAGCTGAAGCTGCGCCAATACGAAATGAATGACCTGTAATTGACAAAGGGCTAACTCCTGAATTGGCCAACAATATGCGGATACACTTCAGGAACGTATGAATATTCAAAGGTGCAGCCTCCAAGCTAAACAAGGGGGAATCAGCCGGTTAATCGGGATACTGGCAAAACAAATAATGTTGAACACCAGCGAGGTACAGTTTAATAGTGCTATGCTATGCTATGAGAGTGGCAAAAGGCAACAAATGCGAGTAAGTAAGTTATAGGCACCTCTCCCGCAAGCGGGTAGGTATGTTTAAATATACTAAACAAGTGCCAGGCCGTCTTATATGTCCTAAGGGTATTAGTGGACAATGATTTAGCCATAAGGCTTCTGGCTACAGCGAGATGTGCAACTAATCCATCAGCAACTGGAAATGACGAGGAATTGCGTCGGCAAACAATCTGCGCCCGGAAAAACCTGAAAAAAGAGTTGAAGATTAAGCAGAGACAGAGCATCCGCTGCAACATTACACTGCCCACTAATGTGTGTGCAAATGAAGTGAAAATTATGTTGTAAAGACAGCCAAACAAACCTCCTCACAAATGACATTATCTGTTTCGAACCAGATCTACCCTTCATAAGGATGTCAGCCACTGCCGCATTATCAGTCAGAAATAACACTGTATGGTTCCTCCACTGTTTACCCCATACTAGCACTGCCCCCACTATAGGATGAATTTAAAAAAATGGGGAACACTGAGAGAAGCCTGGGATAATCGCAATCTCTGGTGGCCAGGGACCATCAAACCAATGCTTTCCATATATTGCGGCTACTGCCGGAGATGCATCTGTGTAAACCACCGGAGATTGATTAGAGACTACTGGAATAAACAGCAAGACTCCATTCCAATGTGACAGAAACCTGTCCCACATTAATAAATTAGCAACGGCCTCTTGATCCAAATAAACTGGACTGTCCTGACTTTGGGCACAAGGGAGCAAAACAAGAAGTCTAGAAATAAAGGACCTTCCTTGGGGAATAATGCGCATAGCGAAATTGAGCATACCTAAAAGAGACTGAAGATCTGCCTTGGTAGTAACCCTAACCTGTGCCAATCTATGTACGACCTCCCTGATCCTATCTAATTTGTCTAGCGGGAGACTAGCTTGCATCTGAACAGTATCTAAACGAATACCCAGAAATGTAATTGAGGTACTAGGCCCTTCGACCTTGTGCAGAGCTAGAGGAACTCTAAGATCTTCAAATACCGTATGCAATACCTGTAAGTCTTGAGGCTCTTGTAACGGGGGCTCAATCAAGAGAAAGTCATTTAGGTAATGAATGACATGATTGACACAGAAAGTGTTTGACAAAACCAAATGCAGGGCTGCCCTTGCCACTTGATACCATGCCACCACCATAAGTCTGATTGAATGGGGAGTAGCTTAAAAGCATCTGTAATATCTGCCTTAGATGACCAGGCTCCTTTACCTAACCTAAGTATGACCTGAATAGCTTCATCAATAGACGCATACTTCATGGAAAACTCTTCTGACTGAATCAATAAGTTCAAACTAGGTATGGGTAAGGAATGTGGGGCCGACAAATCATAAATCAACCTTTTTTTATTAGAAAATTTGCCGGACAACACCCCAACCGAATTAATCCTCCAACATTCAAATGGAGGCTGCTTCAAAGGGCCAATTTAATATCCCCTATCTAACTCCATCTGAATGAACTGTAAAAAAGCCTCAGAGTCTTTGACGACCATAAATTCCTGCACTCATATGGGGATTGAGAGAGGGCGAGCATACCCGTATGAAAACCATTAACTAAGCCGTTGAGCACAAACTGTACCCAAACTGGGTCCGGATGAGCGGCTAAGTGACAAACAAGGAGTTCCACATTCACCACGCTTAGTCATGCAGGATTGTTGCCCTTTTGAGGGAAAGAAACTCGGGGGTGGGCCCTAAAACAAATGGCACACAAATGCAACAACCTACACTGGCTGTAGTGGCACGCAGAATAATTGAAATTGTAACAAATTTGCGATTTACCTAAATATTTAATTGGCTGACCCAACTTATCCACCCCGGAGACTACCCTGCTAACTGAGGGGCCCGGAACAGTGCTAGACTGGGAAGCTTCCGTTGTGTAATTAATATTAGAACACAACCCAGCAGTATGGGCATAGGAGTTACAAACCGTACAGGTTGGGGCTTTAAGTCCTGCAAAATGGCAACAAAATAGCTCTGCATCAATAATAGACCAATCAACCATATGCTGACACTGTGCAAGAGCAGCTGCTGCCTTAGCTGAAAATTAGCAGTGATAGTCGTAGAATGCAGTACCACCATATTTGTATCCTAAATCTACCACTTTATACATATAGAGGTCTAACTCCTCCCTCCTAAGTGGGCTAAGCATACAAACCACGTCCCGAAACAAGCTAAAGGCCAACACAAACTCTGCAATATTCAGCTTTCTATTCAATCTAGCGTCGCTATATTTCAGTATCTCCGAGACCTCGGTCCTATGGTTTTGTTATCTGGGGCCTCATGAGTAGCTATGAAAAGAGATGCCAGATTAACATCTTTCCCTTCAAGGATGTCTTGTCGTATATTAGTGGGTATGAAATGGGAAGCAGCAATAGTGGGAGTAGGACTCAACCCACCAGGAGCACTAAATTGTGAAATAGTGGCCACCGTCGGTGTTTGCCCCACCAAGCCAGAAGCAGCAGTTCTAGCTTCGACTGTGTCCAGCCTATCCTGAATGTCAGACATTGAAGAAGCCATCGTATTAATGACAGCATGTAGCTGAGTAAGTTAAGTCTGGATGGTATTCATGGACACCACTTCCTGGCTTGGTGCAGCCGAATACGTAGAGAGAAGACGGTAAAGTTCTGCCTTTCTAGCTGAGGCTGGGAACGGGATTCCTCTTTTTAATAATTCTGCCGTTTATTTCAGGATGGTCCATGACCTCAATGATGGTACTGCACCTCATAGTGATTGCAGATCACCACTGTCTCGAGAGGAGGATGAGGCCTTAGCGACATCTCTCTTAGCAACATTCTTGAGACATCTCCCCACTAAAAGAGATAAATAAATCAAGTAACCAAACCGGCACCCTAAATGACAAGCACCGTGCAAACACTGAACAACAATATACATACACCTTAGTATGAATGATGTATAGACGACCGCCACCTACAGCCATGACTAGATTCATGTGAACCTACAGTCGTGAATCACTATACACCGATCCTGTGGTCGTGACAGGACTAATGACCCTGGACGTGGACTACAGTCGTGGTAGCTTACCATGCTGAGCCTGTAGTCGTGATGGAACTTGAAATCGAGTCTGAAGACAGACATATCAACACTGCGCCTGTAGTCGTGACAGGACTTCACCTCGAGTATGTAGTCATGACAGAAATTGTACTGTTACCTGTAGTCGTGACAGGACTTCAGGTCTAGTCCGCAGTCGTGACAGACATGGAAATCCCCCGCCTGTAGACGTGAGAGGCCTCCAAGCTGCGCCCTGAGTATTGCATAATCGTGGACCTGTATGTGCCAGGACGAGACGCTGGCGCCTGGGGTGACCAAAAAACGTGCCTGTAACCGTGACAGGATCTGTGTTTGTTTTTTGAGCTAACACCATACTTTATTGGTAACGCCATGATAGTGGGCCAAGACTGTAGGTCCAACGACCCAGATTTGTGATATGTGGAACTTTTAGCAGTGGCAACAGGAAGCTTAGTGCCTATGGATGAGGTGAAAAATGGCACACCCGTGAAGAAAAGGCCCCAGCCTTACACCTCTGACCAGCAGAACCATCAAATAGTATAGCAAGCAAAAGCCCCTAAGTAGACTGACAGCATCCTGCCATAAATGGCATGACCATACCTACCTTCTGATTATACGTAAGAGATAGAACTGCAGCGCACAACTAGTGCAGCTGACCATTCTACGGAAATGAAAGAGAAAAGACAACTTACTATCTAATGACGTAGCAAATAACTAAGGGGTTAGGAGGGCTGAAAACGCTGTCTAGCCGTCCTCTAGCTGTGTGCTTGCCGGTATAAGTAAGCGGTTGGCCCCGCCTCACCTCCCACAAATACGGCAATTATATTACATACACTTATCTCTGAGTTGGTGGTTGAAGACTAGTTTGCCCCCCATAGACTATAAGTGACAGCAGATTCTGCTTCCTAACTGTCACTCCCTCAAAATCACTTAGATCCACCATATAGGACATTACAGAGAATTATGGGGCAGTAATGAATATAATAAAGCAGTTGGGGTGAAATCTAACACTTATGGTACTATTAGCTGTTGAATCTGCTAAATCATATCTGTATTGTCTGGTCTCTCTGCACTCCGCTCCCCTCCACATAGATGTAATCAGATCCTTCAGTAAGAACACAGTCAATCTTGGTCTAACAACATTGATTTCTCACAAATTTGAAAGCGAAAGTTAGTTTAGAAAGGGGGGGGGGGAGACTTGATATAAGATGAGATTATGGTGTACCCCATTGTTATTTATAATGAATGGGAAGATTGTAAATTCTTACTTTTGAAAAAAAAAAGAGTAACTAAAAAAAAAAAAAAAAAGAAAGAGGGGGGGGGGGGAGATAATAGCACTAGAACAAGGCTAGTATATGTTGCAGAGTTTCTTATAGTCACCTGTGCTATTGAGTTATACAATACAAAGTTGTGTGAAAGTACAGCAACCATTTAAGAGCCACATTCAAAGCTATCAGCAGGCTTTGAGCCATATTAGTTATTAAAGATAAAAATGTCTTCACAAAGTGTGGAAGTGGTCAATATTCTAATGTGAGAGTTGTGCCAATACGGAGACTGACATATGGTTCTAACCTAATAGATAAGTATCAGTTGTTTGAATGACCAGTATGGTTCTGACCGGGGTGCTCAGATGTTGAAATGTTTTAACATAATATTTGCTAAATACAGAGAAACCACAAGTAAGGGACCAGTTAGTCACATATGGCTTACCTACTGGTTGATCTACACAAATTGATAGTGACACAAAACAGAGATTGTGTTAGGAAGTACTATGGTCACCATCCGGACCACAACCAGTGAGCCCCAATACTGTGTCAGTCTTCTCAAACTACTCCAGGTGGTAGGAAGCTAAGGCTAACCCTAGGTTCTTCATCAGAGACCGCTGCAAGGCTTGATGGACTTTGCTACTAAGGACCTAGGTTATATTTGGGGAGGCGGTAACAGAAGCCTGGTGCAGGCACAGTAGTGCCAGCCCTTCCAGAATGACAAAGGAGGTACACAGAGAAGTCAGCAAGCAGGATAAAAGCAGGAGAGACAGACACAGCCAATGCAGTAAACAAGCAGTTAATCCAAAGACAGGAGAATATCAGTTACCAGGAGAGTCAATATAAGAAGGAGCAGCAGCCACAGGGTTAATTCAGAAACAAGTCAGTAGTCAGTTCGCAAGGAAAGTCAATAGGATATCACACAATATAAAGTCCTGATATAAACAAAATTAAAGTCGAGTTAATCAGGAATTAGCAGTCTTAAATCCCCTGCCTAGCTCTGGGTTTGGCTCGGTCTTCTGTCACACTGATAAGTTGACCAGCTGGCCCTTGGCTGGTCGGCATAGCAATCCTCTCAGCACAGCAATGCATAGTGGTTTGGCCAGATAAAGTCCTGGCTTACTATATGCAAAAATAGGTGGTGTTGGCTAAAATTTAACATCTTTTTTTTTCCTTCTTTTTTTTTTAGATTGTATTGATTGTTTCTTCCATCTTGGAGATTGGCTTGGGAATTGGTTTGGGTTTCACAAATTTCACCATAACATTACCAAGTGGTATTCCTTTTTGGGGGACAATTTTTGTAAGTACCTTCATTTCTATGCTGTAATGTATTATATCAAAGTAAATCTACAACAGGTGGGTATAATTGCTCCATGGTCATATGATTTAGCCAAATATCTGAGGTTTGGTACAGTTATAAATAGCTTTAATTTTAGGTGACTCAGGTTATAGTAGTCCTTACCTTGTGAACCTGGAGGTACTGTTGTAAGACAGCATTACCTGTTAACTGTACTTACAAGTAATATAAATATATATATGTAATATCAGGTACTTCATGAACATTCTAGGGTGTGGATCCTAAAGTTATCACAGATGCCAGAGTCCTCACAGATAAAACTAAATAATTAATTGAATATTGAGCTAGATAATTATTATAAACTTTATGAATAGTCATTTTGCACAATGAATCATCAGCAATTGCTCCTTAGCAATAGATTGCAAAGTGCAACTTTCTTAGTACCAAGTCATGCTAAATCTACAGTTGAGTAGGAACAGAATAGTTATTTTTATTGTACCATAGTGAAAAAAATAAAAATATATAAAAAAATTCACAGCTAAGACAGTATCCCGTCAGAGGGAGTGATAACCACAGGTGGTGTAAATGTATATTAATGTAATCACAGGAAACAACCTGTTGTAAAACGTAGCCTTTAATCTAATTTACACATAAAATAACAAACTCCCACAGACAAATATAGAAAAAGGAACAAAAAAAGAAAGAAAAGATATCACCATGACGACATAGGGGATAATACTGTAACGCTCAATGGCATGAGTCAATAATAGACAGGGTAGACAGTCGTGGATAATGGTCTGTCCCTGAGTCTAGCCCTAGACTCAGTACCCCTGCCTATAAACGGAACTGCCGCCCTGACAAGGACGATCCTGTGTTCTGGAACCTCCTGGTGGGTCCTGAATTGTACCTATAATGTTGGTGAGTCCCTGGATGGGGGCCTACTCTAGGTTTACAGAACAAAAGAAAGGGAATATATATTACAGTATACAGAGCAATAGACCGCCCACACTCATGGATGCTGCGTCTGCGGGTGGAAAATTGCTTGAAATGTTACGTCACAGACGATACAAAGACAACCACAGGTGTGATTATCTATAAATATATATATCATCAAATAAAAGATATTAATGTGTGATGTTCACACACCAAAGATATTAATGTGTAATGTTCACACACAAAAGAATTGCCGTACACATTTGTACATACGGATATATTTTATATATACACAGTTGGCACCAGAGAACTGCCCCCTAGATTGGTGGCATATAGTCAGGTGCCAAAGTTCTTTTGTTCTGTAAACCTAGAGTAGGCCCCCATCCAGGGACTCACCAACATTATAGGTACAATTCAGGACCCACCAGGAGGTTCCAGAACACAGGATCGTCCTTGTCAGGGCGGCAGTTCCGTTTATAGGCAGGGGTACTGAGTCTAGGGCTAGACTCAGGGACAGACCATTATCCACGACTGTCTACCCTGTCTATTATTGACTCATGCCATTGAGCGTTACAGTATTATCCCCTATGTCGTCATGGTGATATCTTTTCTTTCTTTTTTTGTTCCTTTTTCTATATTTGTCTGTGGGAGTTTGTTATTTTATGTGTAAATTAGATTAAAGGCTACGTTTTACAACAGGTTGTTTCCTGTGATTATATTAATATACATTTACACCACCTGTGGTTATCACTCCCTCTGACGGGATACTGTCTTAGCTGTGAATTTTTTTTTTTGTGATTATATTGTACCATAGTGGACTATTACTCTTTGTTATTTACTGCTGTAGTATTCGGTATGAAGAGAACTTCTCATAACGAAGGTGGAGTATAACTCCTTGAAGATGCAAAAGTATTTCCTAAAATAAACATGTCAGAAGAACTGACGTTCTCCTTAAGTGGGGCAGTCTCACTATGACAACCCGTTTTTTAAGTTAAATCAGCCTGGAAATGAATTAATTGCTATGGGATTATCTAGGTCAGGGATGGCCAACCTGCGGCTCTCCAGCTGTTGCAAAACTACAACTCCCAGCATGCCCAGACTGTCTACAACTATCAGCCTAGAGCAGGGCATGGTGGGAATTGTAGTTTTACAACAGCTGGAGAGCTGCAGGTTGGCCATCCCTGATGTAGGTGATTTTACTTATATATCAATAGAAGCTGTAGTATTTTACAGTGCCCATTCACATGAATATAATAATAATCTTTATTTATATAGCACCAACATATTCCGCAGCGCTTTATAATCCAGAGGTTCATGTAAAATCAGAATCATACATTAGCAACAAACAAGTCAACAATTAAAACAAGAACAGTGAGGGCCCTGCTCACAAGAGCTTGCAATCTTGGTTGTACAATGGTCCGGCCACCTTAACAAAATAAGGTGGTAGATATAAAACTGCATGAACCAGCCACCAGTCCATATGGACCATGTACAGTAATGCCTTACTAGGCCAATTTCACCAAAGTAAGATCTGTTCTTTGTTGGAGGCTTTATGTTCTGGCAAATAAAGAGGTATCCCAAATTGGCAACCACCTTTATGACCTCCTTCAAGGATTTATACACTCTTGGGGACTGTTTCTTCAGAGCCCCAGCATGACCGGACCCGTGACTGTAAATATTCTTACTTGACCCCACCACTGGGTTCTGGCTCCAACGTTGCACAACCAGCTCTTCAGGTCCCTGGTTGTCCTGGGTCAGCAACTGGTTTGACATGGGTCACGTGACTGCTACAGCCAATGGCTGCATGTGACTCAGTGACCTGCCACATGGGTGAGACGTGACCGCTGTGGCCAGTCATTTGGTGCAGCGGTCACATGACCCATGACAAACCAAATGTTGACACGGAAGATCCAGGCCTTGTTCAAGTGGCTGGGCAGTGATGGAGTCAGAACTCAGTGGCAGGGATCAGGTAAGTGTGATTACCATTGGTAGTCTGGACTTGCTAAGGGGTCTGAAGAAACAGTTACCAAAGGTGAACAACCCCTTTAATATAGAAAGGGCATGTTTTAAATGGGTTTTTCAGGGTTTAAATATTCATGGCCTATCCTTAGGATAGGTCATCAATATCAGATTGATCCGGGTCTGATTCCCATCACCCCTGCTGATCAGTTGTTGACCTGTGACCTACAATGTGTAGCAGCTGTACTTGGTATTGCAGTTCAATCTCTTTCACTATAATGGTGCTGACCTGCAGGAAAACCATGAATGACTAATGAATGTTATATCACAGGCCTGGAGAAGAGGCCTCAGCACTTGCCTGAGTGCCACAGTCCCTTTCAACAGCTGATCATCAGAGATGCTTGGAGTCGAACCCCCACCAATCCAATTAACCGAGGAAAGGTCATCAATATTTAAGTTATGGACAACTCCTTCATTAGTCTGACCTCATGGTGGCAATTGATACTTGACTGTGACTTAAAGGGGTTGTCTCACTTCCGCAAATGACCTTTATCATGTAGACAGCAGTAATACAAGGAACATACTAACATATTGTGATTGTCCATAATACCTCCTTTACAGGTTTGATACATTTTTTCCATCACATTATGCATTGCTTGTTTCCAGAGATTATAACCATCCTGCAATCCAGCAGTGATGGCCGTGCTTTTACACTATAGGAAAAGGCTCCAGCCTTTATGTTGGCTGGCACAGTGAGGAGCGCACATAGGCTTACATATGCAGCAGCGCCGGTCTCGGCCACTTTGTATCTGCACTGCAGCGGTAGCTGGAACCCCTGGAAACGGGCAGTATATAATGTGTTGGAAAAATAAATCAAGCCAGCAAAGGAGACAATATGGACAATCACAATACATTAGTGCCTTGTATTAAAGAGGTTAACCAACATACCCACATTTTCACCCAGGCAGCCCCCTAAATATAGCATCGGAGAATTTCATGCTCCTATGCTCTCCTTTGCCCTGTGCTGAATTGTGCAGGGCAAAGGATTTTTTTAGGAGATCGACATACCAGCCTTTCTATAGGGACTGCTGGTCGGAGGCCTTGACGCCACCAGCACTAATGGGCAGACTTTAGCGCTGCCCTAGCATGTAAAACGGCTAGGGTAGTGCTAAAGCCCACCATTCAGAGTCTCCGTCTAGCAGTATGAGAACATAAACAAAAAAAATAAAAAATTGTCCTGAGCAATTTAGCGCAGGGCAAGGGAGAGCATCTGAGCATGAAATGCACTGAAGCTAATATCAGAGGGTTGCCTGGGTGAAAATGTGGTTATGTCTGGGTTAAAGAGGACCTTTCACTAGTGTACAAACTAAAAACTAACTATATCAGTGGGCAGAGCGGCGCCCAGGGGTCCCCCTGCACTTACTAGTATGTCTGGGCGCCGCTCCATTCGCCCGGTATAGCCGCCATAGCCTGGCTATGACCTGTGCGCTGCGATTGGTCAGCGCTGCAGCAAGGGACACGCCTCATACAAAAAATCAGTCCAGTACAACAGACGGAGCTGCAGACACCGGAGCCTATACCGGGCGAACGGAGCTGCGCCCAGACATACTAGTAAGTGCAGGGGGACCCCTGGGCGCCGCTCTGCCCACAGATATAGATAGTTTTTAGTTTGTACACTAGTGAAAGGTCCTCTTTAAGCTCTGAACCCAGAAAACCCGTTTACCTTACCTTACTCCTACCCGCATGTCTTGCGGCTGCTAAGAAGCCAATAAACGTGCAGGTAAGTAGTGCCCTCCCTGTAATGCCAGTAGCCATGTTGGCTACTGGCATTACAGTGATTGGCTGGCCGGAACGCATCATCGGGTGCTATATAGCACCCAATGATGCGTGTTCGGCTCTTTCTAAGTCAGGGAGAGCTGAGCATAGGAAGGGACAGAGAGTGTAGGGAGTGTAATTAAATTACATTTTTCAACAAAAACAAACATTCTATAGACCCAAAAGTCCTTGTAAGGAATATTGTGTGTGACAGCAGCAATATATGTTTGTAGCGCAACCTGCGCTAAATTGCTCAGTGTAAGGGAGAGCTGTGCATATTTTTAGCACATCCTGAGGAAAATACTGTGTAATAGGCCGCTGCGGACAGTAAAATTATCTGCGCCATATCTCCTGCTTAAAGTGTGCGCATCCCTAAAATATCAGTGAAATCCAGTACATTTTTTCTGTAGATGTGTCCTCTGAGGACAGTAAAATTATCTGCGCCACATCTGCTGTTTAAAATGTGTGCATCCCTAAAATATCAGTGAAATCCAGTGCACTTTTTCCGTAGAGGGTGTCCACTGAGGACAGTTTAATTATCTGCGCAGCAACTCCTGATTAAAGTGTGCGCATCCCTAAAATATCAGTGACATCAAGTACACTTTTTCCGTAGACGGTGTCCCCTGCGGACAGTTAAATTATCAGCGCCACATCTCCTGTTTAAAGTGTGCGCATCTCTAAAATATTAGTGACATCCAGTACACTTTTTCCATAGACACTGCGAACTGTGACATTACCTGTGGTTTACTCAAAAAGGTGGTCACGCTGCCACATATAGGCTGTAACTTCAGAGTAGGTGAGGATATAACAGTCTCTTCTAGTGCAGCCGAACAACCGGATTCCAACAGAGGATGATCTTTGCCAAAAAGGCCCCTTCTGTGGATTTTGGAGTTTGGAGCACATAGTGAAGGTCCATTACCTTTCCATATATCAACAAGATTTTATTATACTCGCAAAGATATAAAATCAATAGGCATTGAACAATCAGCAGGTCATGCGTGTTCACAAGATTGCCCGACCAAGCTTTCGCCAAAATAGCTTTATACCTGTCCTGTATAACGTTTCCTCATCACAAATACCTTTGTAAATTTTTTTGCACATACACTTCCAAATCCTATGCTACTGTACGTGTGACATACTTTCAAGCATATATCACATTTAAAATAAAGAAGGTGAGCAGTAAGGGATGGGGAAGTGGCCCTGATGCTGATGGTGCATGCAGAGGCCGTGGCCCTGGGCGTGGAGAAACAGTGCCTGCTGCCAGAGCACAAGAAAAACAATCATCCAAGATACCTAGCTTCATGTCCCAGTTTGCAGGGCGGCGCAGGACACCACTCTTGAAGTCAGACCAGTGCGACAAGGTGGTCGGTTGGATTGCAGCAGATAATGCTTTCAGTCGGTTAAGCACCACCCTGTCTTCCACCAAGTCCAGTCTCAGTAGCCAAAAGTCTGGTCAACATAATCCTAACCCTGATCCTCCTTCCTCCCACCATTTACAGTCTGGCCAAACAAGTGATCCCACACTTGGATATTCCGAGGACCTCTTTTCATTGCCATTATTTGATTTGGCCCCCTCGGCAAGCACACTTGAAGAGGGACATGAGATCTTGTGCCCTGATTCACAACCTCTCGAACATCCACAGTCTCAAGAACATGATGTTGGGGAATGGCAATTAGTGTTTAATGAGGTGGATGATGATGAGACACAGTTGCCAATGAGTCAACCACAATTACTGTCTCAAGAGGTTGATGAAGAGGTTGAGACACAGTTGTCAATCACTGAGGTTGTGGTTAGGTC